>NC_134348.1:568696-634196 GCF_964195595.1 Calonectris borealis | reverse complement strand
GTATGGGACTGGGAGCGTCTTTGGGGCACCAGTATGGGACAGGGAGCACCTTTAAGGCACCGTTGTGGCACTGGGAGCATCTGTGGGGCACCAGTATGGGACTGGGAGCGTCTTTGGGGCACCAGTATGGGACTGGGAGCCTTAAAGGGCACCATGTCCCCTGGGATGCCCCCCGGGGTGTCCTTCTGCCCTGGGGGTGTCCCCCCGTTCCCCCGCCCCCCAGGACCTGCTCCAGAAGTATTCCTACATCCGGAAGACGCGGCCGGACGGGAACTGCTTCTACCGAGCCTTCGGCTTCGCCCACCTGGAGGCTCTGCTGGAGGACGGCCAGGAGCTGCAGCGGTGCGCCCGCCCGGGACCCCGCGCCTGGGTGTCCCCCCCCGAATACCTGGGTGTCCCCCTGTCCCCCCCCCGAACGCCTGGGTGTCCCCCCCCGAACGCCTGGGTGTCCCCCCCCGAACACCTGGGTGTGTCCCCCCGACGCCTGGGTGTCCCCCCCCGAACACCTGGGTGTCCCCCTGTCCTCCCCGGCGCCCCCAACCGAGTCCTCTGGGTCCCTCTTTGTCCCCCTGGGGTGCCGGGATCCCCCCTGGGTGTCCCCCCCCGAGCCCCCTGGGTCTCCTTGCCCAGTCCCCCCCCAACCGCTGCGTCCCTGCCAGGTTCAAGGAGGTCTCCGCCCGCAGCAAGGAGGAGCTGGTGGCGCAGGGATTCACCGAGTTCACCATCGAGGACTTCCACAACACGGTGGGGACACGGGGGGGACGTGGCGCGTGTGACCCTGCCTGTGCCCCCGTACGGTGCACGTAACCCCACGCGTGTCCCCCGCCACGCGTGTCCCCGCAGTTCATGGAGCTGATCGAGCGGGTGGAGCGCCGCGTGCCGCTGCCGGAGCTGCTGGCGGCCTTCAACGAGCCCAGCACCTCCGACTACCTGGTGGTCTACCTGCGCCTGCTGACCTCCGGCTGCCTCCAGCGCCACCGCCGCTTCTTCGAGCAGTTCCTGGAGGGCGGCCGCAGCATCAAGGAGTTCTGCCAGCAGGTCAGGGCCTCACACGGGCCTCAGACCCCTACAGCACACCCCCTATAGCACCCCAGTACCCCCGTAGCCCCCCCAAGCACCTCAATATCCCCTGCAGCCCCCCAATGCCCCCCACAGGCCCGCTCACAGCGCCCCAGTCTCCGCCAGAGCACCCCAGTACTCTCATAGGTCCCCCCAGCACCCCCCTTCAGGTCCCCTATAGCACCCTAATACCGCTATAGGCTCCCCCCACTTCCCCGCACCCTCACGTGGCTTCACCCCGTCCTCTCCCGCGGCCCGTGCGTGGCGTCTTGCACGGATTTGCACGGCCTCGCACGGGGCTCCCAGCCCCCCCCTCCAGCCCCCGCGGTCCCTGCGGGGTCTCCCGTGGCCTTCGCGAGGGGTCTCGCAGCCTCGCGCGAACTCGCGTGGCCTCAAACTGCCCTCGCACGGCCTCGCACGAGCCTCGCACGGCCTCACGCTGCCCTCGCACGGGTCTCGCGCCACCTCCCAGCCGCCTCATGCGGCTTCACGGGGCCCTCGCACGGTCTCTTGTGGCCCTTGTGTGGCATCACGCGGCCTTGCACGGCCTCCAATGGCCCTTGCACGCCCTTGCACAACCTCGCGCTGCCCTTGCACAGCTCTTGTGTTCCCTAACGGCCTTCGCGCAGCCTCCCGTGGCCCTTGCACGGCCCTCCGCGGGTTTGCACGGCCCCGCGCTGCTGTCACACGGCCTTTGGCAGCCTCCAGCTGCCCTTGCACGACCCTCACACGGCCTTGCACGACCTTCGCACGGCCTTGCACAACCCTCACACAGCCCTTGCACGGCTTTGCGCGGCCTCCAACGGTCCTTGCACGCCCTCGCACGGCCTCCGCTCATCCACGCACGTCCCTCGCGCAGCTTCGCACAGCCCCGTGCCACCCTCGCACGGCCTCCACGTGCCCTCGCACGGCCTCCACGTGCCCTCGCACGCCCCCGGCGCCCTCTCGCGCCCCTCGCCCACCCCCCCACCCCCCCTTTTTCCTCTTGCAGGAGGTGGAACCCATGTGCAAGGAGAGCGACCACATCCACATCATCGCGCTGGCACGAGCCTTGCACGTCTCCATCCTGGTGGAGTACATGGACCGGGGGGAGGGCGGCGCCACCAACCCCCACGTCTTCCCCGAGGGCTCCCAGCCCCGCGTCTGCCTCCTCTACCGCCCCGGCCACTACGACATCCTCTACAAGTGAGCCCCCGCCTCGCACCAGGCCTCGCACCGGCCCGGCGGCGCCTCGCACGGCCCCGCCGCCGCCTCCCGGGGCTTTGCGCGGGGCCTCGCCCGGCCTCGCCTCGCCCGGCGCCGGCGGCGTGGTCCCCGCGGGCCCTCGGCGACCCTCGCACGAGCCCTCGTGCGGCCTCGCACGCGCCGCCCCCCCCAATAAAGACGCAGCCCCACTCCCTGTGCACGTTTATTTAGGGGGGAGGGTCATGGGGGGGAGGGCTAGGGGGAAGTTGGGGGGCTGAGGGGCACTTGGAGGGCTGGGAAGGGGCAGTTGGGGGGCTGGAAGGGGGCAAAGGGGCACTTGGGGGGGTGGGAGGGGGCAGTTAGGGGGGTGGGAGGGGGCGCTTGGGGGGCAGGGGGGCACTGGGGGGCTGGGAAGGGGCAGTTGGGGGGCGGGGGGGCAGTTGGAGGGTGGAGGGAGGATGTTGGGGGCCCGGGGGGCAGTTGGGACCCCTTGGGGGGGGCACTTGGGGTCCGGGGGGGGCAGTTTGGCATCTGGGGGGCCCTTGGGGCGCCCCTGGGGCAGTTGGGGGGTGGAGGGAGGGGCAGTTGGGACCCACTTAGGGGGCAATTAGGGGTCCGGGGGGGGCACCTGGGGGATGGGGGTCCCCTCGCGCGAGGGGGTGCACGAGGGGGCGAGCCCTCGTGCAAGTGGCCCCCCCCCCCACCACCCCCTCCGGGACCCCGGCGTCGGGCGGGGGAGGGGACTCTTAGCCCCGACCTCCCTCCGGATTTACACCCCCCACGGATTCCACCCCCCCACCCCGCGATTACCACCCCCCCCTCCGCCCCCCCCCCCCCGGTCCCCGCGCACCGGGAGGCGGCGCTCCCCCCCCCCCCCCCCCCCCCCCCCCGCCGCCTTCCCACGCCCGCAGCCGCCGCCGCCAGCACCGGGCCCGACCGCGCCGGCCGGTACCGACCCCGGTAAGGGCCCCCTCCGCCCCCCAGCCCCTCGGGACCCCCCAAAACCGCCCCCCATCCCCCCCCCCGCATCCCCACCACCCCCCCCCGCCAGCCGGGGATGCTCCAGCCCGGGGGAGGGACCGAGGCGGCCGGGAGCTCGGCCCATCCCCCCTCCCGGTACAACCGGAGCGACCCCCTCCTCCATGAGACCCCCCCGAATCCCCCTGACCACCCCCGGAGCCCCCCAAAACCGCCCTCCCCCCCCCCCGCGGTACCCAGGGATGCTCCAGCCGGGGGGAGGGGCCCAGGCGTCCGGGAGGGGGAGAGGGGAAAGGACCCAGGCGTCCGGGGGCCTGACCCCCCCCCCATGAGACCCCCCCGACCCCTCCAAATCCCCCCAAGCCCCCCCGGAGCCCGCCAAATCCCTCCGCCCCCCCCCAGCACCCAGGGATGCTCCAGCCGGGGGGGAGGGGCCCAGGCGTCGGGGGGGGAGGGGAAGGGACCCAGGCGTCCGGGGGCCTGACCCCCCCTCCATGAGACCCCCCCGACTCCCCTCCC
Organism: Calonectris borealis; assembly: GCF_964195595.1. Taxonomy (NCBI): domain Eukaryota; kingdom Metazoa; phylum Chordata; class Aves; order Procellariiformes; family Procellariidae; genus Calonectris; species Calonectris borealis. The sequence goes on along the minus strand of NC_134348.1, from coordinate 630,455 downwards.
CGAATCCCCCAAACCCCTCTAAACTCCCCCCCCCGGTACCCAGGGATGCTCCAGCCGGGGGGGAGGGGCCCAGGCGTCCGGGGAAGCGACCCTCCCCCCCCTCCATGAGACCCCCCCGGGCCCCCCAAAACCTCCCTGACCGCCCCACCCCCCCCAGAGCCCCCCAAATCCCCCCTCCCTCCCCAGCACGCAGGGATGCTCTGGCTGGGGGGAGGGACCCGGGTGTCCGGGGTGGGGGGGGAGGGGCTGAGGGGGGGTGGGGGGAGTGGGGGGGCTGGGGGGGGCTGAGGTGGGGGGGCATCGCCCCGACGCCTGGGTCCCCTCCTGGGGGACAGGTCACGTGACCCTCGTGCGAGGCCTCGTGCAAGGCCGGGGCTGACGCAAGGGCGACCCCAGGGGCACGAGGGTCCCGGGGGGGTCCCCTAACGAGCTGCCGCTAACGAAGGGCGGTTCGTTAGCGGCGCTGGTAATTAGCACCCGGGAGAGGGGAAGGGCGGAGGCCCTGCCGCAGGTGTTGCACGAGGGCGTCGCACAAGGGGCTCGTGTCGCACGAGGACCCCTCGGCTCACGGCCCCTCCTCCCCCCAGCGGCCCCCCCGGCGGGGGGGGGCCATGGAGCGCCCGAGCCGGTAGCAGCGGCCTCGCCCCGGGACCCTCGCACCGGGACCCCTCGCACGAGGACCCCTCGCCCCAGGACCCCTCGCCCCAGGACCGGGGGCCGCCGTGGGCAGGTAGGCCCTGCCCCCCCCCGCCTGGACGTGGGGTCCCCTATGGGGGGGGGGGCTGGGGGGTCCCTGCCCCCTATGTGGGGTCGGGGGGGGCAGCACCCGGACGCCGGGGTCCCCTGCCGCCCCCCCTCACCTGCCTCCCCTCCCCCCCCCACAGGACCCCCCCTCCCCCCATGGCCCCCCCTCCCCCCCTCCTCCTCCTCCTCCTCCCCCTCCCTCCCCCCACCTGGGCCCTGACGGCCTTGGCCCTGGCCGCCCTTCGGGGGGCGGCCCCCCCCTTTCCTTCCCCCCCTCCTGACCGCTGTCACCGTCGTCACCGTCACCGCCGCCGCCGCCGCCTGTCCCGCCGTCTGCCGCTGCGCCGGCGGCCGCGTCTACTGCAACGACCGGGGTTTGACGGCCGTTCCCGAGGGCCTCCCCCCCGGCGCTACCACCCTCTTCCTCCAAAACAACCGGATCGGCGACGCCGGCATCCCGGCGCGCCTGGGTCACCTGTCGGCGCTCAAGGTCCTGTACCTCTACGCCAACGCCTTGGAGCAGCTGCCGGCGTATTTGCCGCCGGCGCTGCGGGAGCTGCACCTGCAGGAGAACAACGTCCGCGGGCTGTGCCGGCGGGCGCTGGCGCGGGCGCCGCTGCTGGAGCGCCTGCACCTGGACGACAACTCGGTCTCGGCCGCCGGCATCGAGGAGGACGCCTTTGCCGAAAACCGTCGTTTGCGGTTGCTTTTTTTATCCCGGAATCACCTCAGCAGCGTTCCCTCGGGATTACCGCCGGCGCTGGAGGAGCTGCGGCTGGACGACAACCGCATCCACACCATCCCCCTCCGCGCCTTCGAGGGGCTGCCGGCGCTGCGGCGGCTGGTGCTGGACGGGAACCTCCTGGCCAACCAGCGCATGGCGGACGACACCTTCAGCCGCCTGGGCAACCTCAGCGAGCTCTCGCTGGGTCGCAACGCCCTGGCGGCGGCCGCCGGCCAACCTGCCCCGCGCCCGCCTGCGCCGCCTCTCCTTGGCCGCCAACGCCATCAGCCACGTCCCCGCCGGCGCCCTGGCGCGGATGCGGGCGCTGGAGCGGTTGGACCTCTCGGACAACAACCTGACGACGCTGCCGCGGGGGCTCTTCGACGACCTGGGGAGCCTGAGCCACCTGGGGCTGCGCAACAACCCCTGGTTCTGCGGCTGCAACCTGGCCTGGCTGCGGGACTGGCTGCGCCGGCGGGCGCCGCGGGGGCTGGAGGTCAAGGGGCTGCTGTGCCAGGCGCCGGCGCGGTTGCGGGGGCTGGCGGTGGGGGACCTGCGGGGGGAGATGGACGCCTGCGAGCCCCCCGCCGCGACGGGCGGAGCGGCGGCCTCGCCCGGCATCATGGCGGCGGCGCCCGGCGGCGCGGCGGCCTCGCCGGGCGTCATGGCGGCGGCGCCGGGAACGGCGGCGGCGGCGGCGCCGGGGGGGGGGCTGTGGGTGCAGGCGGCGCCGGGGGGGTCTCTGAGGGTGCGGTGGCCCCCGGCCCCGCCCGGCGCGTCCTTACGGTTGAGCTGGTTGCGGCCGGGGGGGGGGCGGTGACGGAGACGCTGGTGCGGGGGAGCGGGGGGAGTACGTGGTGACGGCGTTGCAGCCGCGCGCCGCGTACCGCGTCTGCCTGTCCGCCCTCGACCCCCCCGGCGCCCCCACCCCCCCGCTTTGCGCCCAGGCTCGCGCCGGTGCCGAGACCCCCCCCCGCCTCGCCGGGACCCCCCCGCCGAGGGACGCCCCCCCGCGCTCCCTCCGGCGGCGGCGGCGGGGGGGGCGGCGGTGGCGGCGGCCGGGGTGGTCCTGGGGGTCTTGGGGGGGTGGTGGAGGAGGAGGAGGAGGGGGGGGCAGGCGGGGCTCCCCGCCGCCCCCCAAACTCGGGGGGGGGGGGCTGCCCCTGAGACCCCTGCGGCCTCCCGAGGAGGGCGGCATCCGCACCGTCTTCCCCCCCCTTCCTCCGCCGCCCCCTCCCCCGCCGCTGCCCCCCCCCGCCGCTCGGGGGTACCGGGGGGGCGGGTGCCCCACGGTGGGGGAGGGGGCGCGGGGTCCTGAGGGGGAGGGGGCCCCTCTTTCTGGGACCCCCCGCCATGTTGGGGACCCCCCTGGGGATACGGCGGGGGCCCCCCCCCCCCGTTTTGAGGACATTTTGGGGGGATCCCCCTGGGGTTTGGGGGAGGAGGGGGTCCCCCTGCCGCTCCCCCACCTCCCGTTTTGGGGCATTTTGGCTTTTTTTAAGGTGTTTTTTCGGCGCCGCTGCTTTTCGGGGGGAGGAAAGGCGGATTTGGGGCAGGAAGGGGTTGGGGGGAGCCGGGACCCCCCGCCCCCCCCCGAGGACCCCGGACGAGAGACGGGGGGTGGGGTAGGTGGGGGTGTGGGGAGACCCAGGGGTCACCCCTCCCCCCCCACCCCACCCCCGCGCGGCTTCGGGGGGGTCTGCGCCCATCGAAATGCCCCCCCTCCCCCCCCCGCGAGGTGCCTTCACCCCTCCCCCCGCCCCAGCCGTTGGAATTGGGGCAAAAGGACCAAAATCAGGAAAATTCGACCTGCAAGGGCCGAAGGGCGCCCCTCCCCCCCCGTCCCCTCCCCCCAATAACCCAGCGGCTCCTTTTCCCGCCGGCGCCTCTTTCCCGGACGCCTGCGGCCCCCGGGGGGGGAGGGGGGATGCACACGCGTGTGCAAGGGGGATGGGGGGGAGGGGTGCGCAAGGCCTCGCACATGGGGTCACGGGGGGTCGGGGGGTCGCGGGGGCACAAGGCCTCGCACGAGGGCTCAGGTGGGAGGAGGGTCCCATGGGGGTCGTGGGAAGGTCACGCAGGGGGTCGCGCCAGGGTCACGACAAGGTCACACGTGTGCCCCCCTCCCGTGGGCGCCCGGCCCCTCCCCCAGCACGCGCTCCGGGGGGGGTGGGGAGGGCCCCGAACCCCCGCCCCTTCCCCCACGATCGGTCTGGGGGTCCCCTGTGCAAGCCCCGCCTCCCTGGTGCACGCTCCGCCCCTCTCGGTGCAAGCCCCGCCCCCTCGGTGCAAGCCCCGCCCCTCGCCCCCCCTCCCCGGGAGACGCGTGTGGCAGCGAGGCCTCCGCGCCGCCAGGCGGCGCACTTCCGCCTCACCACCCCCACCCCCTCCCCCTTGATTGGCACCTCGTGCAGCCAATGGAAGAGGTGGAAAATTCAGAAGGAGAGAGGGGCCCCGCCAATGGAGGGCCAGCGCCGGCCGTCGCGGCCAATCGACGCGCGGGGGCGGGCCCTGCAGCGGGCTTCCGGCGGGGAGGCGGGGCTGGAGGGAGGCGGGCACCGCTTTCCCCGTCGGCCAGTGGGAAGGCGGGACCGCAGCCGACAGCCAATGGAAGTGCGAGCGGGGGCGGTCGGGCGGGGCCGACGGCCAATGGGGCGCGGGTGGGCGGGGCGCGAGGCTTCTAGCAGCTTCCAGAAGGCGGCGCGTTAGCGGCGGGAGCGGAGCGGGGCCGGGCCGCCATGGAGGAGGTGGGCGCGGGGCTGGGGGGCCTGGGGTGGGCCACGGGCTCCCCTCGGGGACTCGGGGTGCCGGAGCGGGGCCGGGGGAGGCTCCGAGGGGCCCGGAGCGGAGCTGGGCGGGCACTGCCGGGGGACCGGGGGTCCCTGAGGGGTTCTGGGTGGTTTCGAGGGCCCTGGGGGGTCCCTGAGGGGCCGGGGGGTGGAGCGCGGGGCCTGGGGGCGCCCAGGGGGATCTTGGAGAGCCCCGAGGGGCGCTGGGATCACGGAGCGGGGCCAGGGGGTCTGGGGGTACGCTGAGGGGGTCTGGGGGGCGCGGAGAGGGGGTCGGGGGGTTCCTGAGGGTGTCTGGGGTCCCGGAGCGGGCGGGGGGGGCTTTGGGGGGGGTTGGGGTCCCTGGGAGCCCCTTTGTCTTCCTGATATCCTCCTCCTCTTCCTCACTCCCCCGTGCCCCCACCCTCCTCTTCCTCACCCCGATCCCCCGTGCCCCCCACCCTCCTCTCCCTCGCACCTTCATCCCTGTTGTGCTCCTTCGCCTTCCTCCCACCTTCCTCCTCCTCACGCCTCTTTCCCTCCCTGCGCTCCCTTGCCTTCCTCACGCCCCTCTTCTTCCTCGTGCCCCTCGTCTTCCTCGCACCCTCCTCCTCATGGCCCCCCACCTTTCTCATCCTCTTCTTCGCACCTTCATCTTCCTCGTGCTCCTCCACGTTTTCCGCGTGTCCCTTCTCTTTCTTACACCTTCCTCTTCCTCGCATCTTCCTCCCCGTGCCCCCGGCCTTCTCTTCATCGCACCTTTCTCCTCCTCGTGGCCCTTCATCTTCCTCCCACCTTTCTCCCCTTCCCTTCTTCGTCCCCCTCCTCTTCCTTGCCCCTTCTCCTCTTCTCTGCTCCTTGTTCGTGCCCCTCCTCTTCCTCACACCCTTTGCTCTTCCTCGCGCCTCTCGTTCCTCGCACCTCCCTCCTCCTCGTGCCCCTTCTCCTCTTCCTTGCCCCCTCCTCTTCCTCTCCCTCACGCCTTCCTCCTCCTCGTGCCCCTTCGTCTTCCTCACGGCCCTTCCCCTCCCTCACACCTTCCTCCTCCTCGTGCCCCTCCTCTTCTTCACACCTCCTTCCTCCTCGGGGCCCTTCATCTTCTTCCCCTCCTCCTCCTCCTCCCCCCCCCCACAGGCACAGGAGCTGAAGGAGCGGGGAACCGGGCGCTGGCGGCGGGGGACGTGGGGGGGGGCCCTGCGCCACTACACGGCCGCCATCGCCCTGGACGGCCGCAACCACGTCCTCTTCAGCAACCGCTCGGCCGCCTACGCCCGTCAGGGCGACTACGCCCGCGCCCTGGCCGACGCCTGCCGCACCCTCGAGCTGCGCCCCGACTGGGCCAAGGTGGGTGGGGGGGAGCACCCACGGGTGCCCCGCGTCGGCCCCGGGGGGCTCACCTTGCGTCCCACCCCCCGCCCAGGGCTACTCGCGCAAGGCGGCGGCGCTGGAGTTCCTGCATCGCTTCGAGGAGGCCAAGGCGGCGTACGAGGAGGGGCTGAAGCACGAACCGGGCAACGCGCAGCTGAAGGAGGGGCTGAGGGGGGTGGAGGCACGGCTGGCCGGTACGGGGGGGATTCGGGGGCTACAGGGGCCGGGGAGGGGGGTGGGCCTGGGAAAGGGGGGGCTGAGGAGGGTGGATGCCCAGCTTCGGGGGCTGCTTGGTGGTCCAGATGGGCCTGGGAGGCCCTGAGAGGTTTTGGGGTCCCAGAGTTAGTCCAGGGGGGTCCCTGAGAGGTTTTAGGGGGCTCTGAGGGTGTTTGGGGTCCAGGAAGGGGGTGTGGAGAGGCTTTGGGTTCCCAGAGTGAGGCTGGGGGCGTCCCTGTGAGGGGTTTTGGGGGCCCTGAAGGGTTTTGGGGGCCCAAGGAAGGGGTTTGGGGTACCAGGGTTGGTCCAGGAGGGTCCCTGAGAGGTTTTAGGGGCTCTGAGGGGTTTGGGGTCCCAGGAAGGGGGTGTGGAGAGATTTTGGGGTCCCAGAATGGGGCTGGGGGCATCCCTGCGAGGGGTTTTGGGGTCCCAGAGTTGGTCCGGGGGGGTCCCTGAGAGGTTTAGGGGGCTCTGAGGGGGTTGGTGTCCCTGGAAGGGGGCGTGGAGAGGTTTTGGGGTGCCAGAGTGGGTCGGGGGGTGGGGGCTGAGAGATTTTGGGGTCTCTGAATGAGGCCAGGGGGGACCCTGTGGGGGTTTTGGGACTCTGAGATGTTTTGGGGTCCCAGGGAAGGGGTTTGGGGTCCCAGGGTTGGTCCAGGGAGGTCCCTGAGAGGTTTTAGGGGGCTCTGAGGGGGCTTGGGGTCCCTGGAAGGGGGTGTGGAGAGATTTTGGGGTCCCAGAATGAGGCTGGGGGGCTCCATGCGAGGGGTTTTGAGGGCCCTGAGGGGTTTTGGGGTCCCAGAGTTGGTCCAGGGGGGTCCCTGAGAGGTTTTAGGGGGCTCTGAGGGGTTTTGGCGTTCCTGAGAGGGTCTGGGGTCCCCAAGGAGGGTACAAGGGGTTTGGGGGGGTCCCTGACACCCCCCTGTCCCTCCCCTCAGAGCGGAAGCTGCTGAACCCCTTCAGCGTGCCGGACCTGTACGGGCGGCTGGAGGGGGACCCCCGAACCCGGCGCGCTGCTGGGGGACCCCGAGTACCGGCGGCTGCTGGAGCAGCTGCGCGCCACCCGGCCCAGCTGGGCACGTCAGTGAGGGGGCCGGGGGGCTTTGGGCGGGTTTTGGGGGGCTGGCGGGCATTGGGGCAGGAGTTGGGGGGTTTAGGGCTGATTTGGGGGGGTTTAGGGGCAGGTTTTGGGGGCTGGGGGGCATTGGGGCAGGAGTTCGGGGTTTAGGGCTGGTTTTGGGGGGCTGGGGGGGCATTGGGGATGGGAGTTGGGAGTTTAGGGCTGATTTGGGGGGGCTTGGGGGGTTTAGGGGCAGGTTTTGGGGGCTGGGGGCATTGGGCAGGAGTGGGGGGTTTAGGGCTGATTTTGGGGGGCTGAGGGGGTTAGGTGTAGGTTTTGGGGGGCTGGGGTGGCCATACAGCAGGTTTGGGGCTTCAGGGCAGTTTTTGGGGTGCTGGGTGGCCCTGGGGGCTTCCCCTGACTCTTTGTGTGCTGGGGCAGCTTACGGCCGGTTTTGGGGTGCTGGCGGGTGTCAGGGCAAATCTGGGGCACCGAGTCCCCCCTGGGGGGATTGGGGTGCAGATTTGGGGTGTAGCCCCCCAACCCCCCCCGTCCCCCCAGGAAGCTGCAGGACCCCCGGGTGATGACGACCCTGAGCGTGCTGCTGGGGGTGGACCTGAGCGGGGCCGAGGAGGAGGAGGAGGCCCCTTCTCCTCCTCCCCCGCCCCCCCCCCAGCCCCCGCCCAGCCCCCCCCACCCCAGGAGCTCCCCGAAAACAAGAAGGAGGTGAGAGGGGGGTCCCCAAAACCGGGGGGGGGGTCAGGGAGGCACTTTGGGGTGACTGCCCCCCCAACCCCCAGGCGCAGCAGGAGGAGGAGCTGGGCAACGCTGCCTCCAAGGGGAAGGAGTTCTAGGGGGGTCTAGGGCAGGTTTTGGGGTGCGGGGGGGGTTGGGGTGACCTGTTCCCCCCAAACCCCAGGCGCAGCGGGAGAAGGAGCTGGGCAACGCCGCCTACAAGCGGAAGGAGTTCCCCACCGCCCTGGCTCACTACACCCAGTTCCCCACCGCCCTGGCTCACTACACCCGCGCCGAGGAGCTGGACCCCACCAACATGACCTACGTCACCAACCAAGCAGGTGAGTGACCCCCAAACCCCCCCCGAAATCCCCCGAACCCCTAAAATCTCCCTGAACCCCTTTTTTCCGCCCCCCCAGCCGTCTACTTCGAGACGGGCGACTACAACCGCTGCCGAGAGCTGTGTGAAAAAGCCATCGAGGTGGGGCGGGAGAACCGGGAGGACTACAGGCAGATCGCGAAGTGAGGACAGCGGGATTTGGGGGGGTTAAAAAAAAAAGGGGGGGTACACACTCCCCAGCACCCCCAGACCTCCCCCGTACCCCAAAAATGGTCCCCGCAGGGCGTACGCTCGCATCGGGAACTCGTACCTGCGGGAGGAGCGGTACAAAGACGCCGTCAACTTCTACAATAAGTCGTTAGCCGAGCATCGCACGCCCGATGTGCTCAAGAAGTGTCAGCAGGTGATTTGGGGGGTCAGAAAAGGGGGTGCAGCCCCCCAGACCCCCCTGAACCCCAAATTTTGGTGCCCCAGGCGGAGAAGATCTTAAAGGGAGCAGGAGCGGTTGGCGTACATCGACCCCGACCTGGCGCTGGAGGAGAAGAATAAAGGCAACGAGTGTTTCCAGCGAGGTACGGGGGGTCCTGGGGGGGCGAAGGGGCCCCCCAAACCCCAGGTGACCCCCCGCGGCGGGGCCCCCCCAGGGGATTACCCGCAGGCCATGAAGCACTACAGCGAGGCCATCCGCCGCAACCCCCACGAGGTCGGCTCTACAGCAACCGCGCCGCCTGCTACACCAAGCTGCTCGAGTTCCCCCTGGCCCTCAAGGTTTGGGGGGGCAGGGCTGAGCTGGGGCTCCCCGCAGGCTGGTGTGGGGGTGCAGGGAGCTGGTTTGGGGGTGCACGGCTCAGCTGGGGGTCCGGGGGGGGCTGGTTTGGGGGTGCAGGGAGCTGGTTTGGGGGCGCAGGGCTGAGCTGGTGGTCCTGGGGGGCTGGTTTGGGGGTGCACAGCTCAGCTGGGGGTCCGGGGGGGGCTGGTTTGGGGGTGCAGGGAGCTGGTTTGGGGGTGCACGGGTCAGCTGGGGGTCCGGGGGGGCTGGTTTGGGGGCGCAAGGCTGAGCTGGTGGTCCTGGGGGGCTGGTTTGGGGGTGCATGGCTCAGCTGGGAGTCCGGGGGGGCTGGTTTGGGGTGCAGGGCTGAGCTGGGGGTCCGGGGGGGCTGGTTTGGGGGTGCTGGGGGCTGCTTTGGGGGTTTTGGGGTGCCTCTGACCCCCCCGCTTCCCACCCCAGGACTGCGAGGAGTGCATCCGCCTGGAGCCTTCCCTTCAGTGAGTGGGGGGCTGGGTTGGGGTACCCGGGGGGGCTGGTTTTGGGGGTGCCGGGGGGGCTGGGTTTGGGGGTCCTCTGCCCGCCCGCCCCTCTGCCTGCAGTCAAGGGCTACACCCGGAAGGCGGCGGCGCTGGAGGCCATGAAGGATTTCAGCAAGGCCATGGACGTCTACCAGCGCGCCCTCGACCTCGACGCCAGCTGTAAGGTGAGGGGGAGGCCCTGGCCCTGCCCCGCCCTGCCCCGCCCTGCCCCGCCCTGCCCCGCCCTGCCCCGCCCTGCCCCGCCCCCGCTGACCCCTCCCCGTGTCCCCGCAGGAGGCGGGGGAGGGCTACCAGCGGTGCCTGCTGGCGCAGTACAACCGGCAGGACACCCCCGAGGAGGTGAAGCGCCGCGCCATGGCCGACCCCGAGGTGCAGCAGATCATGAGCGACCCCGCCATGCGCCTCATCCTCGAGCAGATGCAGAAGGACCCCCAGGCCCTCAGCGAGTGAGTGGCCCCGGGGGTCCCCGACTGTCCCCGAGGCGTCCCCGGGGGTCCCCAAGGTGTTATGGAGTGTCACCGGCCACCCCATGGCACTCGCCAAGTCTTCAGGGGGACACCCGGAGCCCTCCTGGAGCTGGCAGGGGGTCCCCAGGATGTCCCCAGCTGTCCCCAAGGTGTCCCCAACTGTCCCTGGGCATCCCCGACTGTCCCCGAGGGGTCCCTGAGGTGTTACGGAGTGTCACCAGCCGCCCCATGGCCGACCCGCCGTCGGGACACCCAGAGCCCTCCTGGAGCTGGCAGGGGGTCCCCAGGTGTCCCAAGGTGTCGCCGGGGTCCCCAGCACCTCCCCGGGGTGACACCGGCTGCCCCACGGTGCTCACCGAGTCTTCATGGGGACACCGGAGCTGGCAGAGGGTCCCCGACGTGTCACGGGGTATCCCAGAAATGTCGGGGGGGTGTCACAGGGCGTCCCCAACATGTCACAGGCCAGAAGGTGTCCCTGACATGACCGGGTGTCACAGGCTGTGCCCGACGTGACAGGGACATCTCCTGGCACCCCGTGACGTGTTGGGGACAGCGTGACATCATGAGGTGTCACAGGGGGTCCCCACATCTCGGGGCATGTCCCCAAAGCATCGGAGGGGTCTCGGGGTGTCCCCAATGTGTTGGGGGCAGCAGGGGGTGTCTCAGGCCACCTCCCCACAGCCCCCCCTTGTCCCTCTGCCTGTCCTGGTATCCCCTGCAGCCGCGGGGGTCCCCTGTGCCCCCTGACCCCCCTGTCCCCCCCAGGCACCTGAAGAACCCCGTCATCGCCCAGAAGATCCAGAAGCTGATGGATGTGGGGCTGATCGCCATCCGGTGACGTCCCCCCCTGGGGACCCCCCCCCAGCCCCTGGGATGCGGGTGGGGGGGGTCCCGGGGGGGGTTGGGGGGTGCTGCCCCTCCCCCCCACCCTCCCCCCATCTTGTGTCGGTTTTGGGTGCCGCGGTCGGTTTTGGGGTGCCGCGACCCCCAATAAAGAGCGGAGCAGTTGCCAGGCCCAGCCTCTGTGGGGGGGGCCCGAACGCCGGGGTCCCCAAAAGGGGAGATGTGGGGGGCTGAGGTTGGAAAGGGGGGGTGTCCCCTCGGGGGGGTTTGGGGGGCCCAGACACCTGGGTTCCCTGTGGGGAGGGTTATAGGGGGCCTGAATGCCTGGGTCCCCCCCCGGGGAGTGGGAAATGGGGGGCCCGAACGCCGGGGTCCCCCTTTGGTGTCTTGGGGGCTGCCCGGGTCCCCTCCTGGCTAAGGGGGGCGGGGGTCTCCCCCCTGGCGGCCGCTAGCGGGTGCCGTGGCGCAGGGCACCCAGGCACCCAGTCCCCGTAGCCGCGTCCGGGCCCCGCGGCTCCTCCCCCCCTCGGCTTCCTCTGGGGTGGGGTGGGGGTGGCGGGGGTGGGGTGAAGCCGTCGGGGCCCCCTTCCCGCCGTGGGGCGGGGCGGCGGAGGGGACGCGGGCGATGGCGGGGCTGAAGACGGCGAGCGGGGAGGCCATCGACGGCTCCTTCGAGCTGCAGGTGGAGGTGGAGGAGGGCGATGCTGTGGGGCAGGGCGGCCCCCCGGGGACCCCCGGCAGCCCCCCGGCAGCCCCCCGCGCCCTCGCCCTGCGCGTCACCGGGGACCTCCACGTCGGCGGCCTCATGCTGCTCATCGTGGAAACCGTGGGTGAGTGACCCGCGGCGGGACGGGCGCGGGTCCGGCCCCGCATCTGGGGGGACCCGGGGGTCCGGCCCCGCATCTCGGGGCCCCATGGGAGGGACCCGGGGGTCTGGCCCCGCAGGGAGGACCCGGGGGTCCAGCCCCACATCTCTGGGCCCCACAGGGAGGATCTGGGGGTCCAGCCCCACATCTCTGGGCCCCACGGGGAGGATCCGGGGGGTCCAGCCCCACATCTCTGGGCCCCACGGGGAGGATCCGGGGGGTCCAGCCCCACATCTCTGGGCCCCACGGGGAGGATCTGGGGGTCCAGCCCCACATCTCTGGGCCCCACGGGGAGGATCTGGGGGTCCAGCCCCACATCTCTGGGCCCCACGGGGAGGATCCGGGGGGTCTGGCCCCACATCTCTGGGCCCCACAGGGAGGATCCGGGGGGTCTGGCCCCACGGGAGGGACCCAGGGGTCTGGCCCCACATCTCTGGGCCCCATGGGGAAGCACCCGGGCGTCCGGCCCCCCCGTGGGCATCACGCGGTGCTGAGTGGCGGCGGGTGGCGGCAGGTTCCGGCTCCGGGGGGGGGCTCCAGCGCTTATCGGGGCGTCCTGGGGGTCCCCTCACTTCCGTGTCACCCGCCGGTGTCACCCCCCCACCCCCCCGTCACCCCCTGGCCGGGGCGATAAGGGAACCGCGGGGTATAAATAGCCCCTGGTCCTGCCTGTGCCCCCCCGATACCCCTGGTGTGGTTTGGGGGTACAGCGGGACCCCATAGCACCCTGTAACCCTCCTCAGCCACCCCATAGCACCCCGTAACCCCCCTTAGCACTCCTTAACTCCCCCTATAGCACCCCATAACCCCCCTTAGCACTCCTTAACTCCCCCTATAGCACCCCATAACCCCCCTTAGCACCCCTTAACTCCCCCTATAGCACCCCATAACCCCCCTTAGCACTCCTTAACTCCCCCTATAGCACCCCATAACCCCCCTTAGCACCCCTTAACTCCCCCTATAGCACCCCATAACCCCCCTTAGCACCCCTTAACTCCCCCTATAGCACCCCATAGCCCCCCTTAGCACCCTATAGCCCCCTACAGCACCCCATAACAGCCCCTTAGCACCCTATAGCACCCCGTAAGTTCCCTATAATGCCCCATAACCGCCCCATAACACCCCCTAGCACCCCCTAACCCCCCATGGCACCCACTACCCCTAGTCCAGCACCTTGTAATGACTCCCAGCACCCTATAGCCCCCCCAGCACCCCCTGACCCTTTATAATCCCCCTTAGCACCCCTGGCTCTACTCTAGCCCCCCCCAATAGCACCCATAGCCCCCCCTAACCCCCCGGTGCCCCCCAGGGGTGCAGCGGGACTGGTCGGACCACGCGCTGTGGTGGGCGCAGCGGCGGCAGTGGCTCCTGCGCCCCGGGCGCACCCTGGACGCGCTGGGGGTGGGGGGGGACGCCCGGCTCCGCTTCACCCCCCAGCACCGACCCCTGCGCCTGCGCCTGCCCAACCGCCGCCGCCTGCGCCTGCGCCTCTCCTTCGCCCAGCCCCTGGCCCACGGCGTCGCCCAGGCCTGCCGCCTGCTGGGTGGGCACGGGGGGGCGCTGGGGGGGCTGGGGGGCACTGGAGGGGACTGGGGGGGCATTGGAGGGGGCTGGGGGGTGTGGAAGGGGACTGGGGGGGCGTTGGAGGGGGCTGGGGGGGGAGGGGGACTGGGGGGGCATTGGAGGGGGCTGGGGGGTGTGGAGGGGGACTGGGGGGGCATTGGAGGGGGCTGGGGAGGCATTGGGGGCATCTGGGGGGTGATGGAGAGGGGCTGGGTGCTATTGGGGGGGTCATTGGGGGAGTTTGGGGGGCTAGAGGGGGCTGGGGGGTGATGGAGGGGAGCTGGGGGGCACTGGGGTCCTCTGGGATCCATTGGCGGGGGCCAGAGGGGGGTGGGGGGTGATGGAGGACAAGAGGAGGGGGGTGGGGACCATTGGGGGTGGGCTGGGGGCTATTGGGGGGGTCGTTGGAGGGGGCTGGGGGGTGATGGAGGGGAGCTGGGGGGGATTGGGGGGTCTGGAGGTGATGGGGGGCCATTGGGGGTTTGGGGGTTCTGGGGGGCCGTGGGGGGCCCCAGCGTGACCCGGGGGTGTCGCAGGGATCCGGCACCCCGAGGAGCTGTCGCTGCTGCGGCCGCCCGAGGAGGAGGAGGAGGGGGGGGAGGGGAGGAAGGGCAGCGCCCCCCCCCCACCCGCAGACTTCGACCTCAGCCACCTCCGGCTGCCCCCCGGTGAGTGGGGGGAGGGGGGGCAAGGGGGGGAGGGGGTGTGCACCCCCGGACCCCGGTGCAAGCCCCATGCCCTCCCCCGCAGGCGAGGAGGGGCCGTGGCCAGAGCCCCTCCCCCACCTGCCCCCCGCCTGCTACCGGATGCTGGTGGCCCCTCGGGGGGGGCTGGGCCCCGTCGCCCCCCCCCGGCCCCCCCGCGGGAACCCCCTGCTGCGCCGCACCCGCCTGCACGCACGGTACGGGGGGGGGGGGCAGGTGGGGGGCGGGGCCGTGGGGCGGGGCCATGGGGCACTTGGGGGGCAGCCGTGGGGCAGTGGGGCGGGGCCGTGGGGCACTTGGGGGGCAGCTGTGGGGCGGGGCCGTGGGGCAGTTGGGGGCGGGGCCGTGGGGCAGTGGGGCGGGGCCGTGGGGCACTTGGGGGGCAGCCGTGGGGCGGGGCCGTGGGGCAGTTGGGGGCGGGGCCGTGGGGCAGTGGGGCGGGGCCGTGGGGCAGTGCGTAGGGCGCCCCCTGCAGGTGGCTGGACTCCTCGCGCTCGCTGCTGGAGCAGGACGTGGCCGACGACGAGGAGCTGCTGCTGCGCTTCAAGTACCACTGCTTCCTGGATCTGGACCCCCAGGTACCCCCCAAACACCCCCAGGTACCCCCGGGACCCCCCAAACACCCCCAAAACACCCCCAGGTACCCCCGGGACCCTCCAAACACCCCCAGGTACCCCCGGGACCCCCCAAACACCCCCAAAACACCCCCAGGACCCTCCAAACACCCCCAGGTACCCCCGGGACCCCCCAAACACCCCCAAAACACCCCCAGGTACCCCCGGGACCCCCCAAACACTCCCAAAACACCCCCAGGTACCCCCAGGACCCTCCAAACACCCCCAGGTACCCCCGGGACCCTCCAAACACCCCCAAAACACCCCCAGGTACCCCCAGGACCCCCCAAACACCCCCAAAACACCCCCAGGTACCCCCGGGACCCCCCCAAACACCCCCCCACTTCCTGCATCCCCAAATACCCCCTGGGACCCCTAAGCCCCCCCCCCGCGTCCCTCCCCCTCGTCCATAAATACCCCCCTGGGACCCCCCAGGTACCCCCAAACCCCCTCCAGGCCTCCTCAAACCCCCCTCAGCGTGTCCCCCCCATGTCCCTGCGCCCCCCCACGTCCCCACTGTGTCCCCACGTCCCCCCACGCCCCCCCACGCCCCCCCACCTCCCCGCCGTGTCCCCGCAGCGGGACGCGCTGCGCCTGGCGCTGCTGTACGAGCAGGCGCGCTGGGCCCTGCTGAGCGAGGAGATCGACTGCACCGAGGAGGAGATGATGCTCTTCGCCGCCCTGCAGGTGCCCCGGACCCCCCAAAACACCCCAGACCCCTCTGGGCCCCCACAGACTCCCTTGGACCCCCCTGGACCCCCCAAAACATCCATAGACCCCCCTGGACCTCCCAAAACCCCCACTTACCTCCCAACCCCCCCCAGCCCTCTAAAACCTCCCAGAGCCCCCAGACATCCCCCAAAAGCCCCCCAAACACCCCAAACACCCACCCAAACCCCCTGAACCCCCAAACACACCCAGTGCCCCCAAATACTCCCCCTGGGACCCCCAAGTCGTCCCCCCCCGGCCCCCCGGCCCCAAATCCCCCCCCAAGACCCCCAAATCCCCCACCTGGGACCCCCAAGCGCCCCCCACACCCCCCTTGGGGCCCCCCATTGCCCCCCCCTCGGGACCCCGCAGCCCCCCCCGGGCTGTGGGGCCCCCCCTGACCCCCCCCACCCCCCCAGTACCACATCGACGAGGTGGGGGACAGTGGGGAGCCGGGCGGGGCTGGGGGGGGCGACGACCTGGACGACCTGGATGCCGCCCTCAGCAACCTGGAGGTGAAACTGGGAGGGGAAGCTGAGCCCCCCAGCCCACTGGTGAGACTGGGAGGGACTGGGGGTGGCTGGGGGGGTTTCTCTGGCCTCACTGGGGGGGACTGGGGGGTATGGGGGGGACTGGGAGGGACTGGAGAACACTGGGAGGAACTGGGGGAGCTCTTCTGGCCACACTGGGGGGACTGGGAGGGGCTGGCGAGCTCTGGGAGGAACTGGGGGGCTCTTTTGGCCACACTGGGGGGATTGGGAGGACTCTCTGGCCATGCTGGGGGGAACTGGGAGGCACTGGTGGGACTGGGGGGTCACTGGGGGGACTCCTTGGCCCCACTGGGACATACTGGGAGTCACTGGAGCCGGGTGTCCCCAGGAGGAGCTCACCACTGTCCCCGAGCTGGCGGAGGAGCTGGAGATCTACAGGTACCCCCAAGGCGGGGGGGTCCCCGGGGGTCCCGGGGGTCTGTGGGTGAGGGGGTGGGGGTCCCCGGGGGTCTGTGGGTGACGGGGTGGGGGTCCTGGGGGTCTGTGGGTGACGGGGAGGTCCCCGGGGGTCTGTGGTGACGGGGTGGGGGTCCCGGGGGTCGGTGGGTGACGGGGTGGGGGTCCCGGGGATCTGTGGGTGAGGGTGGGGCCCCGGGGGTCTGTGCGTGAGGGGGGGTCCCGGGGGTCTGTGGTGACGGGGTGGGGGTCCCGGGGGTCTGTGGGTGACGGGGTGGGGGTCCCGGGGGTCTGTGGTGATGGGGTGGGGGTCCTGGGGGCCTGTGGGTGACGGGGTGGGGGTCCCGGGGGTCTGTGGGTGACGGGGGGGCCCCGGGGGTCCGTGGTGACGGGGTGGGGGTCCCCGGTGCCGCCCCCCAGGCCCCGCAGGCTGACCCTGCGGGGGTTCCGCCCCACCTGGGCCGTGCTGAAGGAGACGACGCTCTCGTACGGCCGCAGCCCCCCGGCCCCGGGGGAGCCCCTGCAGCAGCTCAACCTCAGGGGTGAGACCCCGCCCCCCCCGGGACCCCCCCAAACCCCCCTGGGATCCCCTAGGACCCCCAAATCCCCCTGAGATCCCCCCAAACCCCTCCTGGGACACCCAAGACCCCCAAGACACCCCCTAGGACCCCCAATCCCACAGAGGTGCCCCCAAACCCCTCCTAAGATTCCCCTGGGACCCATTAGGAGCCCCAAGCCCCTGTTGGGACACCTGAGACCCCCCTGGGCCCCCCAGGACCCCCAAATCTCCCTACGACCCCCCCAAACCACTCCTGGGACACCCAAGACCCGCCTGGTGCCCTCCAGGACCCCCAAATCCCCCTGGGACCCCCCCAAACCCCTCCTGGGACACCCAAGACACCCTCGGGACCCCCCCAAACCCCTCCTGGGACACCTAAGACACCTCCCCCCCCGGGATCCCCTAGGACCCCCAAATCTGCCTGAGATCCCCCCAAACCCCTCCTGGGACACCTGAGGCCCCTCTGGGACCCCCCCAAACGCCTTTTGGGACACCTGAGACCCCCCTGGAGCTCCCCCAGCATCCCCAAATCCCCCCGAGATCCCCCCAAACCCCTCCTGGGACACCCAAGACCCTCCCTGGGACCCCCCTAAATCCCTCCTGGGACACCTAAGACCCCCCGCCCCGGGATCCCCTAGGACCCCCAAATCTGCCTGAGATCCCCCCAAACCCCTCCTGGGACACCTGAGACCCCCCTGGAGCTCCCCCAGGACCCCCAAATCCCCCCGAGATCCCCCCCAAACCCCTCCTGGGACACCCAAGACCCTCCCTGGGACCCCCCTAAATCCCTCCTGGGACCCCTGAGCCCCCCCATTGCCCCCAGAGGACCCCAGTTCGGGGGGAGGGGGGATGTCATGGATGCTGGGGTCCCCCCAAACTCCTGGGTGCCCCCAGGCTGCGAGGTGACCCCCGACGTGGACGTGGGGGCGCAGAAGTTCTGCATCAAACTGCTGGTGGCGGCGCCCGAGGGGATGAGCGAGATCCAGCTGCGCTGCCGCGACGTGAGGGGGCCGGGGGGCGCTGGGGGGGCCGCTTGGGGCTGGGGGGTCCCAGGGGCTCTAACACACACCCCCTCCCCCCCAATATGCCCACTGGGTAATGGGCTGCTGGGGGGCGGGGGGTCTTGGGACTCTGGGGGGTCCTGGGGGCACTTGGGGGGGGTCCTGGTGGGGTTTGGGATTCCTGGGCTACTCGGGGGTGTCCCAGGGGGATTTGAGGGGCCGGGGGGGCTTTTGGGGGTTCCCAGGGGTCTGACCCCCCACCCAGGCCCCCCAGTACGTGTGCTGGGTAATGGGATGCTTGGGGGGGTCCCAGGGGGCTTGGGGGTCCTCGGGGGGGTCTCAGGTGGGTTTGGGGGTTCGCAGGGGTCTGACCCCCCCCCGTGCCCCCCAGGCCCCCCAGTACGCGCGCTGGGTGGCCGGGTGCCGCCTGGCCTCCCGCGGGCGCTCGCTGGCGGACGCCTCCTTCGGGGCGGAGGCGCGGGGGGTGCTGGGGGTCCTGGGGCTGCAGCCGGGGGGGGGCCCCTCCCAGCCCCCTGCTGCCCCCGGGGCCCCCCCGCGCCCCCCCCCGGACCCCCGGGTGCTCCTGGCCCCCCGCTTCCAGCGCAAGCTCAAGGCCAAACAGGTAACGGCCCACCCGCCCCGTAGCCCCCTCCCCAGCCCATCTCCTCCCCCCCGCTGCTCCCAGAGATCCTGGGGGCCCCCCCAGCCCCCCCACTCTGCCCCGCGCTCTGCCCCAGCTGGTGCCCCGCATCCTGGAGGTCCTCCACCGCGTGGGGGCGCTGTCCCCGGCCCAGGCCCGGCTCCGCTTCCTGGAGGCCTGGAGGGCGCTGCCCGACTTCGGCCTGGCCTACTTCCTCGTGCGGTATGCGGGGACTGGGGGGACTGGGGGGGACTGGGAGGGACTGGGAGGGGATGGGGTGTTACTGGGTGGCAGTGGGAGGGACTGGGAGGCACTGGGCAGCATGGGGAGGGCATGGGGCGTTACTGGGAGGCACTGGGAAGGAGTTGGGAAGCACTGGGTGGCACTGGGCAGTATAGGGAGGGGATGGGGTGTTACTGGGAGTGGACTGGGAGGGACTGGGTGGCCCTGGGCAGTATAGGGAGGGGATGGGGTGTTACTGGGAGGCACTGGGAGGGACTGGGAGGCACTGGGCAGCATGGGGAGGGCATGGGGCGTTACTGGGAGGCACTGGGAAGGAGTTGGGAAGCACTGGGTGGCACTGGGCAGTATAGGGAGGGGATGGGGCGTTACTGGGAGGCACTGGGAAGGGGTTGGGAAGCACTGGGTGGCACTGGGCAGTATAGGGAGGGGATGGGGCGTTACTGGGAGGCACTGGGAAGGAGTTGGGAAGCACTGGGTGGCACTGGGCAGTATAGGGAGGGGATAGGGCGTGACTGGGAGGGACTGGGAGGCACTGGGCAGCACGGGGAGGGGATGGGGCGTTACTGGGAGGCACTGGGAGGGACTGGGTGGCACTGGGCAGCATGGGGAGGGGATGGGGCGTTACTGGGTGGCACTGGGAAGGGGTTGGGAAGCACTGGGAGGGCCTGGGGAGCCCAGGGCGGGGCGGGCGTGGCACTGGGCGCGGCCTGGCGCAGGTTCAAGGGCGGCCGGCGGGACGAGGTGCTGGGCGTCGGCCCCTCGCGGCTGCTGCGGCTGGACCCGGGCACCGGCAGCGTCACCCGCGCCTGGCGCTACAGCGCCCTGCGCCAGTGGAACGTCAACTGGGACACCCAGCAGGTGCTGGGGGGCGCTGGGAGGGCGCTGGGAGGGACTGGGGGCACTGGGAGGGGACTGGGGGGGACTGGGGGCACTGGGAGGGACTGGGAGGGCACTGGGGAGCGCTGGGGGGGGACTAGGAGGGACTGGGAGGGGACTGCGGGGCGCTGGGAGGGACTGGGAATGGGCCGGGGGGATTGGGAGGGGACTGGGGGGGACTAGGAGGGCACTGGGACGGAGTGGGAAACACTGGGAGGGGACTGGGGAGCACTGGGAGGGGACTGCGGGGCGCTGGGAGGAGACTGGGGAACACTGGGAGGGGACTGCGGGGCGCTGGGAGGGACTGGGGAACACTGGGAGGGGACTGCGGGGCGCTGGGAGGGACTGGGGAGCACTGGGAGGGGACTGCGGGGCGCTGGGAGGGACTGGGAATGGGCCGGGGGATTGGGAGGGGACTGGGGGGGACTAGGAGGGCACTGGGACGGACTGGAGAACACTGGGAGGGGACTGGGGAGCACTGGGAGGGCCCTGGGGGGGCCTGGGGAACACGGGGAGGGGACTGGGGGGCGCTGGGCGGGGACTGGGGAGCACTGGGAGGGCCCTGGGGGGGACTGGGGAGCACTGGGAGGGGACTGCGGGGCGCTGGGCGGGGACTGGGGAGCACTGGGAGGGGACTGCGGGGCGCTGGGCGGGGACTGGGGAGCACTGGGAGGGAGCGGAGGCCCAGGGCAGGGCTGCGGGGGACCCGCGCTGCCGCCCGGAGCAGCCCCCGACGCCGGCCCGCGGCCCCCGCAGGTGACGCTGGAGCTGGAGGGGGAGGTGACGCTGGCGCTGTGGGTGCTGTCGGCGCCCTGCCGGGCGCTGCACGAGTTCCTGGGGGGGTACCTGTGCCTGGGGGGGCGGCAGCCGGGGCGGCCCCTCGACCTGCGCCTCTTCCAGAAGCTGACGGGGGGGCAGGAGCCCCTCTGAGACCCCCGCGCGGGGCCCCCCGCGGCGGCGGCACCAGCCTCGACCCCCCGCCCCCCCGCGACATCCCCCAGCCCTCGTGCACCCCCACCCCCACCCCGTGCGACACGCGTGACCCACGGCGGCGAGCGGTTTATTGGCTTCGGGGGGGCAGCGGGGTCCGCGGGCCGGGGCCCCTCCAGCGGCAGCGGGCACCCTGGGGGGCAATAAAGCGGCTGTTACCATGGCAACGGGTGCCCGCGTCCCTTCCTTGGGGGAGGGGAAGGGGGGGGGGTCGGATGCCTGGGTGCCCCCCCAGCCCCTGGGACCCCCCCCTCAGCCATGGGTTGCCCCCAAACCGCTGGGTGCTCCCCAAGCCCTGGTACCCCCTGCCAACCCCGGGATCCCCCCCCCATACCTGAGACACCCCCCCCCGAACCCCCACGTCCCCCCAAACCCCTGGGACCCCCCCCAACTCCTGAATCCCCCCCAAACCCCTGAATCCCCCCCGAACACCTAGGACCCCCCTGTACCCCTGGGACCCCCCTGAACCCCCTTAACTCCTGCAACCCCCTTGAACCCCCGGGTCCCCCCAAACCCCTGGGCCCCCCCCCGAACCCCTGGGCCCCCCCCCCGAACCCCCCCAAACTCCCGGGGCCTCACGGTGTGGGCGCAGCTGCAGGACGCGGAGGAAATATTTCGGGGGGAGTCGCCCTGTGGCGTCCCCCGGCGTCAGGATCACCCCGTTGGCCGAGCGGAAAAAGGGGATCCCGTCTGCGGGGGGGGCGGGGGGGGTCACCCGGATACCGGGGTACCCCCACCTCCTGCCCCCGCCCCCCCGACGCTGGGGTCCCCCCTCACCCGCCAGCGCCCGGGGGCCGTCGATGATGATGGCGATCTCCGAATCCAGCCTCATCCCTGGGGGGGGATTGGGGGGGTCAGGGGGGCCCGGACACGGGGTCCCCCCCCAGGACTGGGGCGCCGGTGCCCTCACCGCTGCGCACGCCGGGGTCCCCGGGGAGGCCGGGTGCCAGGTGGATGTGGGTGCGCCCCATGGGCGCCAGCCCCCCGGCCCGGATGGGGGCCCAGAGGCGGCGGCGGGTGCCGTGGGCCAGGGTGGGGGGCAGCGCCTCGGGGGTCCGCAGCGGCGTCAGCTCCAGCGCCGGCACCTGGGAACCCCAGAAACACCCTGGGACCCCCCCCAAGATGCCCGGGACCCCAAATATCCCCCTGGAAGCCCCAAGTCTCCCCTCTGGAGCCCCTGGATTAACTCTGGGACGCCCGGGGTCCCTTCCTAGAGCAACACGGGGACCCCCAAATCCCCTTGGGACCCCCCTGATCCCCCGGAGCACCCCAGGGACCCCCAAATCCCCGCTGGAGCATCCCAGGGACCCCCCAAGTCCCCCTGGGGCCTCCAAGAGCCCTCTCTAGAGCACCCTGGGGACCCCCAAATCCCCCTGGGACCCCCCTGATCCCCCAGAGCACCCCAGAGACCCCCCAAGTCCCCCTGGGACCTCCAAGAGCCCTCTCTAGACCACCCTGGGGACCCCCAAATCCCCTTGGGACCCCCCTGGTCCCCCGGGGCACCCCAGGGACCCCCCAAGTCCCCCTGGGACCTCCAAGAGCCCTCTCTAGACCACCCTGGGGACCCCCAAATCCCCTTGGGACCCCCCTGATCCCCCGGAGCACCCCAGGGACCCCCAAATCCCCGCTGGAGCATCCCAGGGACCCCCCAAGTCCCCCTGGGGCCTCCAAGAGCCCTCTCTAGAGCACCCTGGGGACCCCCAAATCCCCTGGGACCCCCCTGATCCCCCAGAGCACCCCAGAGACCCCCCAAGTCCCCCTGGGACCTCCAAGAGCCCTCTCTAGACCACCCTGGGGACCCCCAAATCCCCTTGGGACCCCCCTGGTCCCCCGGGGCACCCCAGGGACCCCCCAAGTCCCCCTGGGACCTCCAAGAGCCCTCTCTAGACCACCCTGGGGACCCCCAAATCCCCTTGGGACCCCCCTGATCCCCCAGAGCACCCCAGGGACCCCCCAAGTCCCCCTGGGACCTCCAAGAGCCCTCTCTAGAGCACCCTGGGGACCCCCAAATCCCCTTGGGACCCCCTGATCCCCCGGAGCACCCCAGGGACCCCCCAAGTCCCCCTGGGACCTCCAAGAGCCCTCTCTAGACCACCCTGGGGACCCCCAAATCCCCTTGGGATCCCCATGGGCACCCCACGGACCCCCAAATCCCCTTGGGACCCCCCTGATCCCCAGGAGCACCCCAGGGACCCCCAAATCCCCGCTGGAGCACCCCAGGGACCCCCCAAGTCCCCCTGGGACCTCCAAGAGCCCTCTCTAGAGCACCCTGGGGACCCCCAAATCCCCTTGGGACCCCCCTGGTCCCCCGGAGCACCCCAGGGACCCCCCAAGTCTCCCTGGGACCTCCAAGAGCCCTCTCTAGACCACCCTGGGGACCCCCAAAATCCCTTGGGACCCCCATGAGCACCCCGGGGACCCCCAAATCCCCTTGGGACCCCCCTGGTCCCCCGGAGCAACCCAGAGACCCCCCAAGTCCCCCTGGGACCTCCAAGAGCCCTCTCTAGAGCACCCCGGGGACCCCCAAATCCCCTTGGGACCCCCCTGGTCCCCCAGAGCACCCCAGGGGCCCCCAAATCCCTGCTGGAGCACCCCAGGGACCCCCCAAGTCCCCCTGGGACCTCCAAGAGCCCTCTCTAGAGCACCCTGGGGACCCCCAAATCCCCTTGGGACCCCCCTGGTCCCCCAGAGCACCCCAGGGACCCCCAAATCCCCACTGGAGCATCCCAGGGACCCCCCAAGTCCCCCTGGGACCTCCAAGAGCCCTCTCTAGAGCACCCCGGGGACCCCCAAATCCCCTTGGGACCTCCCTGGTCCCCAGGAGCACCCCAGGGACCCCCCAAGTCTCCCTGGGACCTCCAAGAGCCCTCTCTAGAGCACCCTGGGGACCCCCAAATCCCCTTGGGACACCCCTGGTCCCCCGGAGCACCCCAGGGACCCCCCAAGTCCACCTGGGACCTCCAAGAGCCCTCTCTAGACCACCCTGGGGACCCCAAATCCCCTTGGGACCCCCCTGGTCCCCAGGAGCACCCCAGGGACCCCCCAAGTCCCCCTGGGACCTCCAAGAGCCCTCTCTAGACCACCCTGGGGACCCCCAAAACCCCTTGGGACCCCCATGGGCACCCCAGGGACCCCCAAATCCCCTTGGGACCCCCCTGATCCCCCAGAGCACCCCAGGGACCCCCAAATCCCCGCTGGAGCACCCCAGGGACCCCCCAAGTCCCCCTGGGACCTCCAAGAGCCCTCTCTAGACCACCCTGGGGACCCCCAAATCCCCTTGGGACCCCCCTGATCCCCCAGAGCACCCCAGGGACCCCCAAATCCCCGCTGGAGCACCCCAGAGACCCCCCAAGTCCCCCTGGGACCTCCAACAGCCCTCTCTAGAGCACCCTGGGGACCCCCAAAACCCCTTGGGACCCCCATGAGCCACCCCAGGGACCCCCAAATCCCCTTGGGACCCCCCTGATCCCCCAGAGCACCCCAGGGACCCCCCAAGTCCCCCTGGGACCTCCAAGAGCCCTCTCTAGACCACCCTGGGGACCCCCAAATCCCCTTGGGATCCCCATGGGCACCCCACGGACCCCCAAATCCCCTTGGGACCCCCCTGATCCCCAGGAGCACCCCAGGGACCCCCAAATCCCCGCTGGAGCACCCCAGGGATCCCCCAAGTCCCCCTGGGACCTCCAAGAGCCCTCTCTAGAGCACCCTGGGGACCCCAAATCCCCTTGGGACACCCCTGGTCCCCCGGAGCACCCCAGGGACCCCCAAATCCCCGCTGGAGCACCCAGGGACGACCCAAGTCCCCCTGGGACCTCCAAGAGCCCTCTCTAGAGCACCCTGGGGACCCCCAAATCCCCTTGGGACCCCCCTGGTCCCCGGAGCACCCCAGGGACCCCCCAAGTCTCCCTGGGACCTCCAAGAGCCCTCTCTAGACCACCCTGGGGACCCCCAAAATCCCTTGGGACCCCCATGAGCACCCCGGGGACCCCCAAATCCCCTTGGGACCCCCCTGGTCCCCCGGAGCAACCCAGAGACCCCCCAAGTCCCCCTGGGACCTCCAAGAGCCCTCTCTAGAGCACCCCGGGGACCCCCAAATCCCCTTGGGACCCCCCTGGTCCCCCAGAGCACCCCAGGGGCCCCCAAATCCCTGCTGAAGCACCCCAGGGACCCCCCAAGTCCCCCTGGGACCTCCAAGAGCCCTCTCTAGAGCACCCTGGGGACCCCCAAATCCCCTTGGGACACCCCTGGTCCCCCAGAGCACCCCAGGGACCCCCAAATCCCCACTGGAGCATCCCAGGGACCCCCCAAGTCCCCCTGGGACCTCCAAGAGCCCTCTCTAGAGCACCCCGGGGACCCCCAAATCCCCTTGGGACCCCCCTGGTCCCCAGGAGCACCCCAGGGACCCCCCAAGTCTCCCTGGGACCTCCAAGAGCCCTCTCTAGAGCACCCTGGGGACCCCCAAATCCCCTTGGGACACCCCTGGTCCCCCGGAGCACCCCAGGGACCCCCCAAGTCTCCCTGGGACCTCCAAGAGCCCTCTCTAGACCACCCTGGGTACCCCCAAAACCCCTTGGGACCCCCATGGGCACCCCAGGGACCCCCAAATCCCCTTGGGACCCCCCTGATCCCCCAGAGCACCCCAGGGACCCCCAAATCCCCGCTGGAGCACCCCAGGGACCCCCCAAGTCCCCCTGGGACCTCCAACAGCCCTCTCTAGAGCACCCCGGGGACCCCCAAATCCCCTTGGGACCCCCCTGATCCCCCAGAGCACCCCAGGGACCCCCCAAGTCCCCCTGGGACCTCCAAGAGCCCTCTCTAGACCACCCTGGGGACCCCCAAATCCCCTTGGGACCCCCCTGGTCCCCCGGAGCACCCCAGGGACCCCCCAAGTCCCCCTGGGACCTCCAAGAGCCCTCTCTAGAGCACCCTGGGGACCCCCAAATCCCCTTGGGATCCCCCTGATCACGCGGAGCACCCCAGAGACCCCCCAAGTCCCCCTGGGACCTCCAAGAGCCCTCTCTAGACCACCCTGGGGACCCCCAAATCCCCTTGGGACCCCCCTGATCCCCCAGAGCACCCCAGGGACCCCCAAATCCCCGCTGGAGCACCCCAGGGACCCCCCAAGTCCCCCTGGGACCTCCAAGAGCCCTCTCTAGACCACCCTGGGGACCCCCAAAACCCCTTGGGACCCCCATGGGCACCCCAGGGACCCCCAAATCCCCTTGGGACCCCCCTGATCCCCCAGAGCACCCCAGGGACCCCCAAATCCCCGCTGGAGCACCCCAGGGACCCCCCAAGTCTCCCTGGGACCTCCAAGAGCCCTCTCTAGACCACCCTGGGGACCCCCAAATCCCCTTGGGACCCCCCTGATCCCCCAGAGCACCCCAGGGACCCCCCAAGTCCCCCTGGGACCTCCAAGAGCCCTCTCTAGACCACCCCGGGGACCCCCAAATCCCCTTGGGACCCCCCTGGTCTCCCGGAGCACCCCAGGGGCCCCCAAATCCCCGCTGGAGCACCCCAAGGACCCCCCAAGTCCCCCTGGGACCTCCAAGAGCCCTCTCTAGAGCACCCTGGGGACCCCCAAATCCCCTTGGGATCCCCCTGATCACCCGGAGCACCCCAGGGACCCCCCAAGTCCCCCTGGGACCTCCAAGAGCCCTCTCTAGACCACCCTGGGGACCCCCAAATCCCCTTGGGACCCCCCTGATCCCCCAGAGCACCCCAGGGACCCCCAAATCCCCGCTGGAGCACCCCAGAGACCCCCCAAGTCCCCCTGGGACCTCCAACAGCCCTCTCTAGAGCACCCCGGGGACCCCCAAATCCCCTTGGGACACCCCTGGTCCCCCGGAGCACCCCAGGGACCCCCAAATCCCCGCTGGAGCACCCCAGGGACCCCCCAAGTCCCCTTGGGACCTCCAAGAGCCCTCTCTAGAGCACCCTGGGGACCCCCAAAACCCCTTGGGACCCCCATGAGCCACCCCAGGGACCCCCAAATCCCCTTGGGACCCCCCTGATCCCCCAGAGCACCCCAGGGACCCCCCAAGTCCCCCTGGGACCTCCAAGAGCCCTCTCTAGACCACCCTGGGGACCCCCAAATCCCCTTGGGATCCCCATGGGCACCCCACGGACCCCCAAATCCCCTTGGGACCCCCCTGATCCCCAGGAGCACCCCAGGGACCCCCAAATCCCCGCTGGAGCACCCCAGGGATCCCCCAAGTCCCCCTGGGACCTCCAAGAGCCCTCTCTAGAGCACCCTGGGGACCCCAAATCCCCTTGGGACACCCCTGGTCCCCCGGAGCACCCCAGGGACCCCCAAATCCCCGCTGGAGCATCCCAGGGACCCCCCAAGTCCCCCTGGGACCTCCAAGAGCCCTCTCTAGAGCACCCTGGGGACCCCCAAATCCCCTTGGGACCCCCCTGGTCCCCCGGAGCACCCCAGGGACCCCCCAAGTCTCCCTGGGACCTCCAAGAGCCCTCTCTAGACCACCCTGGGGACCCCCAAAATCCCTTGGGACCCCCATGAGCACCCCGGGGACCCCCAAATCCCCTTGGGACCCCCCTGGTCCCCCGGAGCAACCCAGAGACCCCCCAAGTCCCCCTGGGACCTCCAAGAGCCCTCTCTAGAGCACCCCGGGGACCCCCAAATCCCCTTGGGACCTCCCTGGTCCCCAGGAGCACCCCAGGGACCCCCCAAGTCTCCCTGGGACCTCCAAGAGCCCTCTCTAGAGCACCCTGGGGACCCCCAAATCCCCTTGGGACACCCCTGGTCCCCCGGAGCACCCCAGGGACCCCCCAAGTCCCCCTGGGACCTCCAAGAGCCCTCTCTAGAGCACCCTGGGGACCCCCAAATCCCCTTGGGACCCCCCTGATCCCCCAGAGCACCCCAGGGACCCCCAAATCCCCGCTGGAGCACCCCGGGGACCCCCCAAGTCCCCCTGGGACCTCCAACAGCCCTCTCTAGAGCACCCCGGGGACCCCCAAATCCCCTTGGGACCCCCCTGATCCCCCAGAGCACCCCAGGGACCCCCCAAGTCCCCTTGGGACCTCCAAGAGCCCTCTCTAGACCACCCTGGGGACCCCCAAATCCCCTTGGGACCCCCCTGGTCCCCCGGAGCACCCCAGGGACCCCCCAAGTCCCCCTGGGACCTCCAAGAGCCCTCTCTAGACCACCCTGGGGACCCCCAAATCCCCTTGGGACCCCCCTGATCACGCGGAGCACCCCAGAGACCCCCCAAGTCCCCCTGGGACCTCCAAGAGCCCTCTCTAGACCACCCTGGGGACCCCCAAATCCCCTTGGGACCCCCCTGATCCCCCAGAGCACCCCAGGGACCCCCAAATCCCCGCTGGAGCACCCCAGGGACCCCCCAAGTCCCCCTGGGACCTCCAAGAGCCCTCTCTAGACCACCCTGGGGACCCCCAAATCCCCTTGGGACCCCCCTGGTCGTCCGGAGCACCCCAGGGACCCCCCAAGTCCCCCTAGGACCTCCACAATCCCTCTCTAAGCACCCTGGGGACCCCCCCAAACCCGCCAGCGCCCCCCCCACCCCCCCGGGCCCCCCCACCTGCAGCGAGTGCCCCTGGTTGGCGCGGATGCGCAGGGGGTCGGGGCGCAGGGCGAAGCGTCCCTTGGGGTCCGCGGCCACCACCCGCCGCACGTCCTCCTCCGAGACCCCCGCGAAGCGCCGCAGCCGCAGCAGGGCCCCCACCTCGGCAAAGCCGTCTGCGCCCCCAAACCCCCCGTCACCGGGGTCCCAGGGGTCCGGGGGGGCCCCGGGGGGCACTTGGGGGGGTCCTGGGGTGATTTGCGGAGGGGCCAGGGGTGGTTGAGGGGTCCCAGGGGCGTTTGGGGGTTCCAAGGGACACGAGGGGGGGGGGAGGGGGGAGGTGTCTCGTGGGTTGGGGGTCCCAGGGGCAACTTGTGGGGGTCCTGGGGTGGTTTGGGGGGGGGGCAGGGGTGGTTGAGGGGTCCCAGGGGCATTTGGAGGGTCCCAAGGGACACTTAGCAGGGGGGGTCCCGGGGGTGCTTGGGGCGTCCCAGGGGCAATTTGGGGAGGGTCCTGGGGGTGGTCTGGGGTGCCAGGGGGCATTTGGGGTCCCATGGAAGGTTGGGGGTCCCAGGGGCAACTTGGGAGGGGTTTGGGGTGTCAGGGGGCAGCTGGGGGGGGGGGGTCCCAGGGCAGGTCATAGGGGTCGGGGGAGGGGGGGGGCACACGAGGGACCCCCGGAGCAGCTGAAGGGCTGGGTGGGATCTGGGGGGGTCCCAGGGCTCCTCCCCGGGGGCGCTGGGGGTGGGGAGGTGGGTCCGGGGGGCAGTGGGGGGTCCCGGGGGGGGCATTGGGGGGTCCCGGGGGGTCCCGACGCACCCGGCCCCATGGGCAGCCCCTCGGCCGCGGCCCCGTGGCGCAGGACGTAGCTCAGGGCCTTGGACAGACGCACGGAGGGGTCCTGCGGGGGGGGGGGGTCGCCTTGGCCCCCCCCTTCTTGCCGCCCCCCCTTTGGGGCCCCCCCGCCTTGGTCCCCCCCTTGCCCCCCCCTCTTTGGAGCCCCTCCTCCCCCCTTAGGCCTTCCGCCTTAGGGCCCCCCCGCCTTGAGCCCCGCCTTGAGCCCCCCCCCATGGCCCCCCCTTCCCCCCCTTTATCCCCCCCATGGCCCCCCTCTTTATCCCCCCCTCTTTATCCCCCCCTCTTTATCCCCCCCATGGCCCCCCCTTCCCCCCCCCTTTATCCCCCCCATGGCCCCCCCTTCCCCCCCAAGGCCCCCCCCTTTATCCCCCCCATGGCCCCCCCTCTTTATCCCCCCCCCCATTCCCCCCCCGGCCCCCCCCGCCCCCCCCCACCTCCTCCCGCCGCCGCCGCGCGCCTCTCGCGCCCTCCCCGGCGGCCATGCGCCGCCACGTGCCCTCCCACGTGACACCTCGCCCTCCCACGTGACCACGCTCCATCCCACGTGACCGCCCCCCCCCCCGATTCCCCGCCATCACCACACGGGGGCGCGCCCGCGTCTGAGGGTTTATTGCCCCGCCCCCCGCCCCGCCCCCCGCCCCGCCCCCCTCAGTCGAGTTTCCGGGTCCCCAGTTTGGGGGGGCCCGGTTTGGGGGGGCCCCGGGGCCCCCCCCGGCGTTTGGCCTCCAGCTCCCGGCGCCGCTGCTGCTCCCGCTGCCGCCGGCCCGAGCCCGGGGCGGGGCCTGGGGGGGGCACAGGGGTCACAGGGGGGTCACGGGGGGGTCATAAACGAGGGTTCGGGGGGGCTGGGGGGGGCTGGGGTCCCCCCACAGGGGCAGCCCCGAGGGAGGGGGGTCCCAGTGAGGCAGATGGGGAACCCTGGAGGGTCCCAGGGGACCTGGGGGGGGTCCCTTGGAGGTGGGGGGTACCCCAGGGGGGTTGGGAGGGGCCCAGAGGGGTCTGGGGGGGTCCCGGGGTGGCTGGGGGGGGGTCCCTGGGGGTCTGTAGGGTCTATGGGGGGTCCCGGGGGGCTCCAGGGGGCTGGGGAGGGTCCTGAGGGGCACTGGGGGGTCCCGGGGGGGCTGGAGGGGGTTCTTAGGAGTCCTTAGGGGTCCTTGGAGGTCCCAGCGGTCTGGGGGGGATCCCAAGGGGTATTGGGGGGTCCCAGCAGTCTGGGGAGGTCCCGAGGGGCATTGGGGGGTCCCGGGGGGGGGGGGGTCTCACCCTGCTGGCTGGGCAGCGCCTCCCAGGCGTCCTCGGTGCCCCACTCCCCCCCCACCCCCCACTCCCCCTCCCCCTCCTCCTCCCCCCTGGCTGGGGGAGGGGCAGTGGGGGGGGGGTCCGGCAGGGGGGGTCCGGGGGACTGTGGGGGGGCCCCCTCTTCCTCCTCATTGCTCACGGGGGGGCTCCGGGGCAGCTCCATGTCCTGGGGGGGACACACACATGGGGGGACAGTGGGGGTCACGCTGTGCCCCTCCCCCAAGCCATGACCCCCCCCCCAAGTGTGACCCCCCCCCCAACTCACCTCCAGGCTGCCCCAGTCGTCGTCCCACCCATCGGGGTCCTCCAGGGGGGGCTCCTCGGGGGGGGGCTCTGGGGGGGACAAAAAGGTGGGGGGTCAGGGGGTGCCCAAGGGTGGGAGGGGGTCTGGGACCCGTGGGGGGGAGTTGGGGTCCATGGAGGGGGTTGGGGGGGGCTGGGGGGGCACTGGGGACCCCAGGAGGGGTTTGGGGACCTTGGGGGGGGGGTTAGGGACCCAAAGGGCATTTCGGAACCAGGGGGGGCTTGAGGGGTCCCGGGGGGGTTTGGGGGACACTCACCTTTGGGGGGGGCCAGGGGGCCCTCGGCGGGGGCCTGTGGGGGGGTCTGCGGGGGGGCCCCGGCCTCGGCCCCCATCAGCCGCGCCGTCAGGGAGGTGACGCCGGTGACAGCCCAGGACACGGCGGCCCCCAGCCCCCCCGAACCCCCCCCCGGGCCCCCCGGGGCGGCGGCTGCACTGGGGGGCTCTGGGGGAGGGAGAGAGGGGTCATGGGGTGGCAGGGGGGCACCCCCAAACCACCCCCATGTGAGTCCCCATGTCACCCCCTACTGCCCCCCTCCCAGCAGCCCCCCACGTCCCCCCCATCCCTGTTCCCCCCCAGCCTCCCCCCTCTCCCCAGGACCCCCATTTCTTACCCCAGCCCCCCCCTTCCCCCCACCAGCCCCCCCATTCTTGGCCCCCCCCCCAGGGTCTCCCCCCTCCCCGGCCCTCCCATTCTCTCACCCCCCTCCAGGGCCCCCCCCGATTCGGCGGCCGCCTCCAGCTGATCCAGGAAGCTGCGGATCGCCCGGAAAGCCTGGGGGGAGCCGGGGGGGGGCCGACAGTGAGGGACCCCCCCGAAAGACAGGAGACTCCTCCAGGCCCAGTGACCCCCCCCCCCAGCACCCAGGCCCCCAGCAATGGGACCCCCCCCAGCACCCATTGCATGAGCACCCAGACCCCCAGCACCCCTGCAACGAGACCCCCAGCACCCAGAGCCCCCCAGCACCCCCACTGCGACGGGACCCCCAGCACCCAAACCCCCCAGCACCCCCATTGCAACGGGACCCCCAGCACCCAGAGCCCCCCCAGCACCCCCATTGCAATGGGACCCCCAGCACCCAGAGCCCCCCCCCAGCACCCCCCTTGCGACGGGCCCCCCAGCACCCAGAGCCCCCCAGCACCCCCATTGCGACAGGACCCCCAGCACCCAGAGCCCCCCCCCAGCACCCCCATTGTGACGGGCCCCCCAGCACCCAGAGCCCCCAGCACCCCCTTGCGACGGGACCCCCAGCACCCAGAGCCCCCAGCACCCCCATTGCGACAGGACCCCCAGCACCCAGAGCCCCCCCCAGCACCCCCATTGCAACGGGACCCCCAGCACCCAGAGCCCCCCCCCAGCACCCCCATTGCGACGGGCCCCCAGCACCCAGAGCCCCCCAGCACCCCCATTGCGACGGGACCCCCAGCACCCAAACCCCCAGCACCCCCATTGCAATGGGACCCCCAGCACCCAGAGCCCCCCAGCACCCCCATTGCAATGGGACCCCCAGCACCCAGAGCCCCCCCCAGCACCCCCATTGCAATGGGACCCCCAGCACCCAGAGCCCCCACCCAGCACCCCCCTTGCGACGGGACCCCCAGCACCCAGAGCCCCCACCCAGCACCCCCCTTGCGACGGACCCCCAGCACCCAGAACCCCCCAGCACCCCCCTTGCGACGGGACCCCCAGCACCCAGAGCCCCCCAGCACCCCCTTGCGACGGGACCCCCAGCACCCAGAGCCCCCCAGCACCCCCATTGCAACGGGACCCCCCAGCACCGAGCCCCCCCCCAGCACCCCCATTGCAACGGGACCCCCAGCACCCAAACCCCCCAGCACCCCCATTGCGACAGGACCCCCAGCACCCAGAGCCCCCCAGCACCCCCATTGCAACGGGACCCCCAGCACCCAAACCCCCCAGCACCCCCATTGCGACAGGACCCCCAGCACCCAGAGCCCCCAGCACCCCCACTGCGACGGCCCCCCCAGCCCCGCCCGGCCCCCGCCCCACCTGCTGGCGCACGCCGGGGTGGGGGTCTGCGGTGAGCCCGCAGAGGGCGGGCAGCACCCTCCCCGCGCACTCCTGGGGCGAGTAGCACCCGTGGGTGGCGGCGAAGGCGGCGACGGCGGCCGCCCGCGCCGGGGCGAAGGGGTCCCGCGTCGCCCGCGCCAGGGCGGGGGCCAGCACCCGCTGCCGGGTCTGGGGGGGGGCAGAGTGAGGCGGGGGGCGCGGGGGCGGGCGGGGGGCGGGGGGCGGGCGCTCACCTGGGGGGGCAGGAGGGGGCCCAGGCGCCCCAGGCAGAGGGTGGCGTTGCAGCGCAGGGGTCCCAGCGCGTCGCCCGCCTGCACCCGCAGCAGCAGCCGCGGCAGCTCCCGGCCCCGCAGCCCCTCCCCCAGCTTGGGTGCCAGCAGCACCATCGACTGCGGGGGCGGGGGGGGACCCGGGGGGTCAGGGGGCACCCGCATATGTGGGGGGACACGGGGGTTTGGGGGGACCCAGGGGCTCAGGGGACCCTGATATTTGGGGGGCCCAGGGGTTTGGGGGGACCCAGGGGCTCAGGGGGCACCCAGGAGTTTGGGGGACACAGGGGTTTGGGGGACACGGGGGTTTGGGGGGACCCAGGGGCTCAGGGGACCCTGATATCTGGGGGACACAGGGGTTTGGGGGGGACCCAGGGGGCACCCAGGAGTTTGGGGGACACAGGGGTTTGGGGGACACAGGGGCTCAGGGGGCACCCAGGAGTTTGGGGGACACAGGGGTTTGGGGGGGACCCAGGGGCTCAGGGGACCCTGATATTTGGGGGACACAGGGGTTTGGGGGGGACCCAGGGGGCAC
This sequence comes from Calonectris borealis, assembly GCF_964195595.1. Taxonomy (NCBI): domain Eukaryota; kingdom Metazoa; phylum Chordata; class Aves; order Procellariiformes; family Procellariidae; genus Calonectris; species Calonectris borealis. Next base: position 597,333 of record NC_134348.1, on the reverse strand, counting down.
CCAGGAGTTTGGGGGACACAGGGGTTTGGGGGACACAGGGGCTCAGGGGGCACCCAGGAGTTTGGGGGACACAGGGGTTTGGGGGGGACCCAGGGGCTCAGGGGACCCTGATATCTGGGGGACACAGGGGTTTGGGGGGGACCCAGGGGGCACCCAGGAGTTTGGGGGACACAGGGGTTTGGGGGACACAGGGGCTCAGGGGGCACCCAAGAGTTTGGGGGACACAGGGGTTTGGGGGGGACCCAGGGGCTCAGGGGACCCTGATATTTGGGGGACACAGGGGTTTGGGGGGGACCCAGGGGGCACCCAGGAGTTTGGGGGACACAGGGGTTTGGGGGGGCCCAGGGGCTCGGGGGGGACCCAGGCGTCCAGAGGGACCCAGGAGTTTGGGGGACCCAGGGGTTTGGGGGGGCCCAGGGGCTCAAGGGACTCTGATATTTGGGGGACACAGGGGTTTGGGGGACACAGGGGTTTGGGGGGACCCAGGGGTTTGGGGGGGACCCAGGGGCTCAGGGGACCCAGATATTTGAGAGCACCCAGGGGTTTGGGGGGGCCCAGGGGCTCGGGGGGGACCCAGGCGTCCAGAGGGACCCAGGAGTTTGGGGCACCCAGGGGTTTGGGGGGGCCCAGGGCTCTGGGGGGTCCCCCGGGGGGGCGCCCACCTTGACGGTCTGCTCGCGGATGGCGGGGTTGGTGTCGAGGAAGCCGTGGGCGACGTGGGGGAAGATCTGGGCCTCCACCGTGGCCTCGGGCAGGAACTCCACGTACTCCTCCAGCTGGGGGGGGGTCAGCCCCCGCCGGGGGGCCCCGGCCCCCCCGCCCGCCCACAGCACCCGGGGCTGCCAGGGGAGGACCCCGGCACCCAGGCCCCCAGGGACGAGGACCCCCCCATCTGTGCTCCCCCAGGGACAAGCACCCCCATTCGGGCCTCCCCCGGCACAAGCCCCCCCATTGCCCCCCCCAGGCACAAGCCCCCCATGTTGCCCCCCCCAGGGACAAGCCCCCCCATTTTGCACCCCCCAGGGACAAGGACCCCCATTTGCCCCCCCAGGGACAAGGACCCCCCATTCGTGCCCCCCCCAGGCACAAGCCCCCCCATTGCCCCCCCCAGGCACAAGCCCCCCATGTTGGCCCCCCCAGGGACAAGCCCCCCCATTTTGCCCCCCCCAGGGACAGGGACCCCCCATTTTGCACCCCCCAGGGACAAGGACCCCCCATTCATGCCCCCCTAGGCATAAGCCCCCCCATTCGTGCCCCCCCCCCGGCACAAGCCCCCCCATTGCCCCCCCCAGGCACAAGGCCCCCCGTGTTGCCTCCCCCAGGGACAAGCCCCCCCATTTATGCCCCCCCCGCACAAGCCCCCCTTGCCCCCCCCAGGCACAAGGACCCCCATTTATGCCCCCCCCAGCACAAGCCCCCCCATTCGTGCCCCCCCCCCCAGCACAAGCCCCCCATGTTGCCCCCCCCGGGACAGGGACCCCCATTCGCCCCCCCCGGGACAAGGACCCCCATGTTGCCCCCCCCGGACAGGGACCCCCTTCGTGCCCCCGCCCCACCTGCTGCAGCAGCTGCAGGCGCAGCGCCCGCTCCGGGGAGGAGAAGAGGCGCACGATGACGGGGACGATGCGCTCCTGGTACTCGGGGGGGTCCAGCGCCTTCGCCACCTGCGGGCGGGCGGCGGGTGACGGGGGGCCCGCGGGGCGGGGGGCGCGGGGGGACCCACCTTGAGCCGGGGCGGCAGCGTGCGGGGGGCGCGGGGGGGGACCCACCTTGAGCAGGGGCGGCAGGGCGTGGGGTGCAGGGGGGGACCCCACCTTGAGCAGGGGCGGCAGGGCGCTGGCGGGGGGCGCGGGGGGACCCCACCTTGAGCAGGGGCGGCAGGGCGCTGGCGGGGGGTGCAGGGGGGGACCCCACCTTGAGCAGGGGCGGCAGGGCGCTGGGGGGCACGGGGGGGGACCCCACCTTGAGCAGGGGCGGCAGGGCGCGGGGTGCAGGGGGGGACCCCACCTTGAGCAGGGGCGGCAGGGTGCGGGGTGCAGGGGGGGGACCCCACCTTGAGCAGGGGCGGCAGGGCGCGGGGGGCGCGGGGGGGGACCCCACCTTGAGCAGGGGCGGCAGGGCGCGGGGGGCGCGGGGGGACCCCACCTTGAGCAGGGGCGGCAGGGCGCGGGGTGCAGGGGGGGACCCCACCTTGAGCAGGGGCGGCAGGGCACTGGCGGGGGGTGCAGGGGGGGGACCCCACCTTGAGCAGGGGCGGCAGGGCGCGGGGTGCAGGGGGGGACCCCACCTTGAGCAGGGGCGGCAGGGCGGGGGGTGCAGGGGGGGGACCCACCTTGAGCAGGGGCGGCAGGGCGCTGGCGGGGGGCACAGGGGGGGACCCCACCTTGAGCAGGGGCGGCAGGGCGTGGGGTGCAGGGGGGGGACCCACCTTGAGCAGGGGCGGCAGGGCGCTGGCGGGGGGTGCAGGGGGGGGACCCCACCTTGAGCAGGGGCGGCAGGGCGGGGGGTGCAGGGGGGGACCCCACCTTGAGCAGGGGCGGCAGGGCGCGGGGTGCAGGGGGGGACCCCACCTTGAGCAGGGGCGGCAGGGCGGGGGGTGCAGGGGGGGACCCCACCTTGAGCAGGGGCGGCAGGGCGCTGGCGGGGGGCGCGGGGGGCACAGGGGGGGACCCCACCTTGAGCAGGGGCGGCAGGGCGCTGGCGGGGGGCGCGGGGGGCGCGGGGGGGGACCCCACCTTGAGCAGGGGCGGCAGGGCGCTGGCGGGGGGTGCAGGGGGGGACCCCACCTTGAGCAGGGGCGGCAGGGCGCTGGCGGGGGGCGCGGGGGGTGCAGGGGGGGACCCCACCTTGAGCAGGGGCGGCAGGGCGCTGGCGGGGGGCACGGGGGGGGACCCCACCTTGAGCAGGGGTGGCAGGGCGCTGGCGGGGGGTGCAGGGGGGGACCCCACCTTGAGCAGGGGCGGCAGGGCGCGGGGGCTGCAGGGGGGGACCCCACCTTGAGCAGGGGCGGCAGGGCGCGGGGTGCAGGGGGGGACCCCACCTTGAGCAGGGGCGGCAGGGCGCGGGGTGCAGGGGGGGACCCCACCTTGAGCAGGGGCGGCAGGGCGCTGGCGGGGGGTGCAGGGGGGGACCCCACCTTGAGCAGGGGCGGCAGGGCGCGGGGTGCAGGGGGGGGACCCCACCTTGAGCAGGGGCGGCAGGGCACGGGGTGCAGGGGGGGGACCCCACCTTGAGCAGGGGCGGCAGGGCGCTGGCGGGGGGTGCAGGGGGGGACCCCACCTTGAGCAGGGGCGGCAGGGCGGGGGGTGCAGGGGGGGACCCCACCTTGAGCAGGGGCGGCAGGGCGCGGGGTGCAGGGGGGGACCCCACCTTGAGCAGGGGCGGCAGGGCGCTGGCGGGGGGCACAGGGGGGGACCCCACCTTGAGCAGGGGCGGCAGGGCGGGGGGTGCAGGGGGGGACCCCACCTTGAGCAGGGGCGGCAGGGCGCGGGGGGGTGCAGGGGGGGACCCCACCTTGAGCAGGGGCGGCAGGGCGCTGGCGGGGGGTGCAGGGGGGGACCCCACCTTGAGCAGGGGCGGCAGGGCGGGGGGTGCAGGGGGGGACCCCACCTTGAGCAGGGGCGGCAGGGCGCGGGGTGCAGGGGGGGACCCCACCTTGAGCAGGGGCGGCAGGGCGCGGGGGGCACAGGGGGGGACCCCACCTTGAGCAGGGGCGGCAGGGCGCGGGGGGCACAGGGGGGGACCCCACCTTGAGCAGGGGCGGCAGGGCGCGGGGTGCAGGGGGGGACCCCACCTTGAGCAGGGGCGGCAGGGCGCTGGCGGGGGGCACAGGGGGGGACCCCACCTTGAGCAGGGGCGGCAGGGCGCTGGCGTCGGCGCTGCCGAAGCGCAGGGCCGCCAGCAGCCGGGGCAGCAGCTTGTGGCGCCGGAAGGGGCCGGGCAGCGCCTCCAGGCGGGCGCCGAGCTCCTGCAGGAAGGCCCGGCGCTCCGAGGGGTCCCGCACCTGCGGGGGGGGCGTCAGGGGACGGGGCTGGGCCGGGGGGCGGGGGCGGGGGGGGACGGGGAGGGGACAGGGATGAGGGGGACGGGGATGGGGACAGGGAGGGGACAGGGATGGGGGGGACAGGGATGGGGGGGACGGGGATGGGGACAGGGATGGGGACAGGGATGGGTGGGACAGGGATGGGGGAGATAGGGATGGGACAGGGATGGAGGGGACAGGGATGGGGACAGGGATGGGGACAGGGAGGGGGACAAAGCCAGGGCACCGAGGATAAAGATGGGGAGAAGGGGACAGGGATGAAGATGAGGATGAGGATGGAGGAACAGGGATGGGGACAGGGATGGGGACAAAGCCGGGGCACCGAGGATAAAGATGGGGAGAAGGGGACAGGGATGAAGACGAGGATGAGGATGGAGGAACAGGAACAGGGACAGGGATGGGGACAAAGCCGGGGCACCGAGGATAAAGATGGGGAGAAGGGGACAGGGATGAAGATGAGGATGAGGATGGAGGAACAGGGATGGGGACAGGGATGGGGACAAAGCCGGGGCACCGAGGATAAAGATGGGGAGAAGGGGACAGGGATGAAGATGAGGATGAGGATGGAGGAACAGGGACAGGGACAGGGACAGGGATGGGGACAAAGCTGGGGCACCGAGGATGAGGATGGGGATGAGGGGACGGGGATGGAGGGACAGGGATGGGGACAGGGACGGGGACAGGGATGGAGGGAACAGGGACGGAGAGGACAGAGAGAGGACAGGGATGGAGGGGACAGGGATGGGGCACCGAGGATGAGGACGGGGAGGAGGGGACGGGGATGAGGATGGAGGGACGGGGATGGGGACGAGGGGACGGGGAGGAGGATGACGATGGGGGGACAGTGACGCAGACGAGGATGACGACGGGGCCGGTGCCACAGACCTGGAACTGCTCGAGGAAGAGGCCGGTGTGGACGAGGGGGCAGGCGAGGAAGGCCCCCGGGCGCTGCAGGCGCTGCAGGAGCTGCCCCGGCCCCGGCCGCGCCGAGGGCTCCGCGGCCACCAGCTCGCAGAAGGGGGGGACCAGCCCCGCCGGCAGCTGGGGACGGGGGACGGGGGTCAGGGGGACCCCGGCCTTGGGGGGGACCCGGCGGGGGGGGGGGCAGGCACCCGGGGGGGACCCGGTGGTGTGGGGGGGCCAGGGACCCAGGGGGGACCCAGGGGGGACCCAGGTGTTTTGGGGAACCCTGGGGGGGGGGGCCAGGGACCCAGGGGGGACCCAGGTGTTTTGGGGGACCCTGGGGGGGAGGGACCCAGTGGTGTGGGGGGGCCCTGGCACCCAGGGGGGACCCAGGTGTTTTGGGGGACCCTGTTGGGTGGGAGGGACCCCAGGTGTCTGGGGGGACCCAGGTGTTTTGGGGGACCCTGTTGGGCGGGAGGGGCCCAGGGACCCAGGGGGGACCCAGGTGTTTTGGGGGACCCTGGGGGGGGACCCCAGGTGTCCAGGGGGACCCAGGCGTTTTGGGGGACCCAGGATTTTGGGGGATCCAGGTGGGGGGGACCCCGCTGCCGGCCTGACCTTGCCGAAGCTGCGCAGGGCGCCGGGCCGGGGGAGGGGCCCGTTGAAGACCTCCCAGATGAGGCAGCCCAGGCGCCACATGTCCCCCGCCCTGGGGACAGCCGTGGCAGCGCGGGGACGCGGGGACCCCCGCTCCCCTCCGTCCCCCCCGAGCCCCCCACGGCCGCCTCCCCCCAGCCCCGTGCCCCCCCCATACCCCCCCGTGCCCCCCATGTCCCTCCCCAGGCCTCGTGTCCCCCCCCAGGACCCTCTGTGCCCCCCCATGCTGTCCCGTGTCCCCCCATTGTGTCCCCCATGTCCCCCCACCACCCCCCACGTCCCCCCATGAGCCCACATGTCCCCAGGCCCCGTGTCCCCCCCCAAGACCCCCCCCAGGCCCCACATCTCCCCATGTGCCCCCCCACCATGACCCCGTGTCCCCTCCATGACCCCCCACGTCCCCATGTCCCCCCCAGGCCCCAGGTCCCCCCCCGTGTCCCCCTGCCCCCCCACGTCCCCCCATCACTCACCAGGGCTCACCCTGCCCTCGCGAGGAGTCGCTGAGCTCGGGGGGGTCCTGGGGCTGGGGGGGGACGCCGGGGGGCCGGGGGGGGACCCCCTCGCTGGCGGCCGCCACCCGCTCCAGCCCCCCCAGCTTCCAGTCGCCCCCCGGGTCGACGAAGACGGCGTCCAGCCCCAGCGCGTGGTGCACCAGCCCCGAGCCCCCCAGGAAGGACAGCGCCGTCTGGGGGAGCACCCAGCCGGGATCGGGGACCCCCCGGGCGATGGGGGACCCCCCCGGGCGCCTGGGTCCCCCCCCGAACGTCTGAGTCCCCCCGAACACCTGGGTCCCCCCATCCCAGGGTCCCCCCGAATGCCTGGGTCTCCCCCAGATCCCAGGATCCCCCCCAGATCCCTGGGTCCCCCCCCAGATCCCTGGGTCCCCCCCCATCCCAGGGTCCCCCCGGATGCCTGGGTCCCCCCCAGATTCCTGGGTCCCCCCAAACACCTGGGTTCCCCCCACATCCCAGGGTGCCCCTGAATGCCTGGGTCTCCCCCAGATCCCTGGGTCTCCCCCAGATCCCTGGGTCCCCCCCATCCCAGGGTCCCCCCGAATGCCTGGGTCCCCCCCAGATCCCTGGGTCCCCCCCAGATCCCAGGATCCCCTCCAGATCCCTGGGTCCCCCCCAGATCCCTGGGTCCCCCCAGATCCCTGAGTTCCCCCAAACACCTGGGTCCCCCCCACATCCCAGGGTCCCCCCGAATGCCTGGATCCCCCCCAGATCCCAGGATCCCCTCCAGATCCCTGGGTCCCCCCCCAGATCCCAGGGTCCCCCCTAGATCCCTGGTTCCTCCCTCAGATCCCTGGGTCCCCCTCACATCCTAGGGTCCCCCCGAATGCCTGGGTCCCCCCCAGATCCCAGGATCCCCCCCAGATCCCTGGGTCCCCCCCAGATCCCTGAGTTCCCCCAAACACCTGGGTCCCCCCCACGTCCCAGGGTCCCCCTGAATGCCTGGGTCTCCCCCAGATCCCTGGGTCCCTCCCCGATCCCAGGGTCCCCCCATGATCCCCTGGGCCCCCCCCCATCCCTGGGTCCCCCCCTGGATCCCAGGGCCCCCCCGGATCCCAGGGCCCCCCCGCCCCTCACCAGGAGCTGGTGCAGCCCCCAGGCCACCTCCTGCTCCCCCAGGTCGCCCGTCGGGGGCCGCAGCCGCAGGTGCCGGCGCAGCGGCGTCACCGCCTCCGTCACCAGGTACAGGCACTGCTCCGTCTGGGGGGGCCCGGACGTCACCACACGCACCCCACGCGTCACCGCGTCCCCCCGGGTCCCCCCACGGCCCCACGCGTCCCCCCACACCCCCCATGCCACCCTGTCCCCCCACTGTCCCCGCATCCTCCCGGGTCCCCCCACATCCACGTGTCCCCCCGCGTCCCCCCGTATCCCTGTCCCCCGTGTCCCCTTGTATCCCCCCCACATCTCCCCATGTCCCCCCGTCCCCCCTCGTCCCCCCCATGTTCCCATGTCCCCCCACGTCCCCCTCTCCTTTGTCCCCCCACATCCCCCCATGTCCCCATGTACCCCCATGTCCTCCCACGTCCCCCTGTCCCCCCATGTCCCTCTGCATCCTCACGCTGTCCTCGCATCCCCCCACATCCCCGTGTCCCCCTCATACGCCCCGCACCCCCCAATGTCCCCTTGTATCCCCCCCACATCCTCCCACGTCCCCCCACATCCCCACGTCCCCCCCATGTCCCCGTGTCCCCCCATGTCCCCCTGCACCCCTACAGCACCCCCACGTCTCCCCCCGTCCCCCTCTCCCCTCGTGTCCCCCACATCCCCCTGTACCCCCACATCCCCCCGTCTCTGTGCCCCCCCCGTTCCTGTGCCCTGCCCCTATGTCCCTGCCCTCCCCCGTGTCCCCCGTGTCCCCCGTCCCCCCCAGGTCACCTCCAGGCTGTCGAGGTAGCCCAGGACGCTGGGGTGCCGCAGGCTGCGCAGGCGCCGCAGGGCCGCCCGGGCCAGGGGGGTGGCGGCCGCGTCCCCCGTCCCCAGGCTGTGGGCGAACACCGACACCGGCGCCCCGTCCGCCTGGGACACGGGGACACCGTGGGGACGGGGTGCGGGGGGCGTGGGGGGACACGGGGGGGCAGGGGGACGTGGGGGGGCAGGGGGACGCGGGGGGACTTGGGGCAGGGGGACATGGGGACATGGGGATGGGGGACATGGGGGGACATGGGGACATGGGGCAGGGGGACTTGGGACAGGGGGACTTGGGACAGGGGGACAGGGGGGGACATGGGGCAGGGGGACAGGGGGGACATGGGGACATGGGGCAGGGGGACAGCGGGGGACATGGGCTGGGGATGGGGGACATGGGGACATGGGGGGACATGGGGACATGGGGACATGGGGCAGGGGGACGGGGGGGACATGGGGACATGGGACATGGGGACATGGGGCAGGGGGACTTGGGACAGGGGGACGGGGCGGGACACGGGGCAGGGGGACTTGGGACAGGGGGACTTGGGGATGGGGGTGGGGGCAGGGGGACTTGGGGACTTGGGGGGGTACGGGGAGATGGGGCTCGGGCCGGGGCAGGGGGCCCTGGGGACACGGGGACACGGCGGGGACCCGGGGAGGGGGACCGGGGGGCGCTGGGGACACGGCGGGGACCCGGGGAGGGGGACCGGGGGGCCCTGGGGACACGACGTGGACGCGACGCCCCCACCTTTCGCCGCCCCCGCAGCAGCCGCCAGAGCGGGGCCGGGGCCGCGTCCGCCGCCGGGGCCGGGTCCGGGTCCGGGTCCAGGTCCGGGTCGGTGTCGGGCGGGCCCAGCTCGAAGGGGAAATCCCGCACCGGGTCCCGGGAGAAGAGCCACATCGCGGGGGCCGGGGGGCCCGGCGGGCCCGGGGGGTCCCGGGGGTCCGGGGGGCCGAGGCCGGAGCGGGCCCGGAGGAGGCGGCGGCGGCGCCGGGCGGGAGGATCCGGTGGCGGACCAGGGGGCGGGGCCTGGGACGGGGGTGGAGCCTGGGGAGGAGCCTGGGGCGGGGGTGGGGCCTGGGGAGGAGCCTGGGGCGGGGGTGGGGTCTGGGGAGGTGCCTGGGGCGGGGGTGGGGCCTGGGGAGGAGCCTGGGGGACGGGGGTGGAGCCGGGGCGGGGCCGCGAGCGGGAGACGGGGGTGGAGTCACGGACGAGGCCGCCACAGGGAGGCGGGGGTGGAGTCAGGGGCGGAGCCGCGCGGGGAAGGGGAGGAGCGAGGGGAGGGGCCGGGGAAGGGGCGGAGCCGAGGAAGGAGTCAGAGACGGAGCCTCTGGGGCCGGGGAGGGGCGAGGGGCGGGGCCGGGGTGGGGGGTGTGAGGGACACGCGGCAGTGGCGTCACCAACAGGCCGCCAGCCTGGCAGGAACAGGCAGTGACGTCACAGGGAACGGACACTGACGTTGTAGCGGGTCTCAGCGACAGGCCGGCGGTGTCACAGCCCCGTGACGTCGCCCCCCGCGTCATCCCCGCCCCCGCCCCCCCCCAGCACCAGGGACGACACGAGGCCGGTCAGGTCTCAGCAGGTTTATTGGTCACTGGGGGTCCCCGTCGCGATACGGGGCCCCTGTCACGATATGGGGTCTGTCGTGACGTGGCGTCTTCAAAGCCATATGGGGTCCCTGTCATGGTACGGAGTCCTCGAAGCACCACGGGGTCCACGTCATGATATAGGGTCTCTGTCGCGATACAGGGTTCCCATCACGATATTGCTCTTCAAGGAGATACGGGGTTCCTGCCGTGGTATGGAGTTCTCGAAGAGCCATGGGGCCCCCGTCACGATATGGGGCTCCCGTCACGACGCAGGATCACCCCATCCCCGTGTCGTGGGTTCCCCAAAGCAAAGTGGGGGCCCTAGAGAAACAGAGGGGCCCTCTCGCGATATGGGGTCCCTGTCGCGATATGGGGGGTCCCTACTGCAAAAAGGGGCCCCCGTGGCCATGTGGGGTCCCTGTCATGACACGGGGTCGCCTCATCCCCACATCGTGGGTTCCCCGAAGCAAGGCGGGGGCCCTAGAGAAACAGGGGTGCTGTCGCGATACAGGGGTCCCTATCACGATATGGGGGTCCCTGTCACGATACGGGGGGGTCCCCAAAGCAAGGCGGGGGCCCTCGAGAAACAGGGGTCCCCGTCGCGACAGGAGGAGCCAGGCCGGCAGCGGGCGCCGCGGGGGGTCGAACCCCGCCCCGGGGGGGTCCCCGGGGGTGCCCCCACCGGCGCCTTTTGCTTTTTTTTGGCCTTTTTGGGTGCGGAGGAGAAAAAGCAAAACCTGAGACAACGGCGTTCTCTCAGGAAAAGAAAAACCTCGGGGCCGCGCGTCCTGCGCCCCAAACCAGCACCACCCCGCAGCTCCGCCCCGCCGGCGGCCGGGGGCCGCGCCCCCGAACTGCCAGAAAAGCAGGAAACTGCCCCAAAAAAGCAACCTGGGGGCGGGGCCTCCCCGGGGGGCTTTTTTGGGGGGGGGGGGGGGTGGTTTGGGGGGGTTTAACTAAAAGAAGTGAGGGGTTGGGGCCGGGGCGCTTCCCCGGCGCAAAACGGGCTCAGAAAGGGGGGGTGGTCAGGCACACGTCCCGGGCGCGAAATGGGTTCAGAAAGCAGCATTTTGGGTCGGGCATGCGTCCCGGACGCGAAATGGGCTCAGAAAGCGGGATTTTGGGTGGGGCTCGCATCCCGGGCGCAAAACGGGCTCAGAAAGCGGGATTTTGGGTTGGGCATGCGTCCCCATTGCAAAACGGGCTTAGAAAGCAGGATTTTGGGTCGGGCTCGCATCCCGGGCGCAAAATGGGCTCAGAAAGCGGGATTTTGGGTCGCGCATGTGTCCCGGGCGCAAAATGGGCTCAGAAAGCGGGATTTTGGGTCGCGCATGTGTCCCGGGCGCAAAATGGGCTCAGAAAGCGGGATTTTGGGTCGGGCTCGCATCCCGGGCGCAAAATGGGCTCAGAAAGCGGGATTTTGGGTCGGGTGCGTCCCGGGCGTGGAGGGGCCCCGCCGGTACTTACTCCGCTCGCTCACCTTTCCTGCCTCTTATTTTGGGGGGCATTTCTAGTTTTTAGTCATTTTTGGTACCCAATGGTCCATTTTGGGGCGGATCGAGACCGTTTTAGGCACTGTCGCTGCGTCGAGGGCGGGGGGGAGAGCGGGGGAGGGGAGAGAAAGAACAACAACAACAACAACAACGATCGGAACAACACCGGGAACAACAGCCGGAGCAGCCGGAGCGACCGAGCTCTTCCCTACCCCAAAAAATTCTGCGGCTTCTCCTCACTCCTATCGTTTCGGGGAAAAAACCTGGGAAAAAGGTTAAAAAAAGCCTCCCCCCTCCCCAGGCAACATGCGAAAGCGCTGACTAAGCTTTTTTTTTTTTTTTTTAAAAACCCCACGTTTTTCACTACAAATCCCAGTTTGGGGGCTGGGCCCGGCCAACGGCACTCGCTGCACGTTTCAGGGCAGTTTTGGCCTTTTTGGGGTTTTTTTGTTTTCACATTTGGGGATCTGGGGGGGGAAAGCGGCAAAACCCGCCCGGGGTGAAACTGCGCCGCCCCCATGGCGCCCAAATCCGGCCGGAATTTCCCACTTTTTGGGGTGAAAGCAGCAGAAATACCCTTTTTTTTTTTTTTTTTTCAATCCCTACGTGTCTCTGCAGACCCTTTTGGGGGCTTTTTTGCCCCGATCTGGCGGCTTGAGGCTACGAATCCTCGGCTTTACAGTCGGAGGCGCAGGAGCAGCGGGTGCGGGCGCCGGCCGGGGGGTCTGGAAAAAACACCTGCGAGACACAGCCCCCCCCGCCCCGTCAGCCACCTTTTGGGGTAAAAGCGGTAAAAAAGCCCGTTTTTTCGCATTTATCCATAAAACCCATCGTTTTTCGCATCGCTCCGCGCCAGGAGGGAGGGTGACGGGGTTAGGGGGGCGCAAACATGCCACGCGGCGCATTTGGGGGGACCCAGTGCTCCCCCCACCGGTACAACCGCGCCCCGACACCCCCGCGACACCGAAAACGGCCGGAAACGCCCCAAATCCGCAGCTCCTCCCCCCCGACCCCAAACCGGGCGATTTTGGTGAAGGGGGGTTGGGGGCGCGCCGAGGGTACTTGCCACCGTCGCAGATGAAGCGATTTGGGGGTTTTTGCCTCAATTTTTTTTGCTCCCCCCTCGCTCACTCCTACACTTACAGCTCGTTTTGGGGGAAAAAGCCTAAATTTAATCATCCTGCTGCTGCTTATGGAGAAAACCTGAAAATACAATTATTGCACCCCCCCGCCCGGCTCCGTCCCCCTCCCCCGCCGAGCGTTTTGGGGGAGTTTGGGGGGTTTTTTACGTTATTTTTTCCTAAGGGAAGCTCCTGGGGACGCTCGGCACGAGCCGCAATCCTGATTTTCCAGTTCCGTTTTGGGGGAAAAAAGCGGCTTTTCTTCCAAGCTGCCTCCTACCTCTGCATCTGCGGAAAGGCCGGAAACAAGCCCAAAACGCGCCGCCCCCCCCACGCCCTCGGGCCGGACCCTGACCCAGCTCCACCAGCCAGAAACCAACGGAAACGCCCCAAAAAACCCAAATTAAATGAAAATCTTACTTCTGACCGGCTCCACATTAATCAAATCAGTGTTTTTATCCTCAAAGATCCCTGCAGAAAAGCTCCTGAGTGCGCTTTGGGTGCGGATTTGCCTTTTTTGGTAAAATCCTGAGACCCGGGGTCTCTTTTTATTTTTCCTTGGCATTTTTCTCACCGTTATTTGCCTTTTTTTTTTCCTGCGTTTTGCTGCCTTCCTGAGGGGGGAAAAACACTCGAGACAAACACACCCCCCGCCCCCACAAAAACAACCATGTTTTTTCCTGTTTTCCCCTTTTCCAGAGAGTTTCGGCCGTCCCCTCCCGCGCGTCGCCTTTTTGGGGGAAAAAGAAGAGATTTTTCATCACTTACTCTGCGGCGACAGGCGGGACCTACGGAGCGCTACAGCCGGAGCCTGGTGATGCTGGAGTGGGGTTTGGGGGGATTTTTCCCCGTTTCTTGGGGTTTTTATAGAAAAAAGGGGGGAGTGGGGGCGACGGCCGCGGCGCCTGCAACGACAAGAGCCCCCCCTCCCCCCAAAACCCCCCGAATCCCCCCAAAACGAGCGGGGGGAAGGGCCTCACCCAGCTGCCGCCTCCGGCCAGTTCCTCCTCCAGCCCCACCAGCTCCGGCTCCGGTTTGGGGTTTTTTTCCTTAAATTCCTTAAAATTTCCTCCTGCTCCACCGGCTCTTTTCTCGCCTCTTCCCTCTCTCCACCTTCCTCCGGCTCCCGCTTCTTTTTCCTTCATTTTTATAAATTTAGTTTCTCCGGTTTCACCAGTTTCCACTGGCTTCGCTTCTCTTTTCTCTATTTCCTCCTCTTTTCTTTTATCCTCATTTTCTTATTTGTCTTTTTTTTCCCTCTACTTCCTCTTCTATTTTCATTTTTTCTCTTTTCTCGTATTTTTTTCTCTTTTCTCCTTTATTTTTTTCTTTTCTCCTTTTTTTTTTCTCCTTTATTTTTTTCTCTTTCATCTCTTTCCTCTTTTATTTTTTCTCTTTTTTTTTTTCTCCTCTTTTGTTTCTTTCTTTTTTCTCATTTTTGCCTGGTTTTTTTCCTCTTTCCTCCTCTAGCTTCACCAATTTCCACTGGCTCCTCTGATTTTTCTTTTTTTTCTATCTTCTCCAATTTCCAGCAGATTATTTTTTCTTTTCTCTATTTTCTGTTTTTCTCTCTTTTCTCCTCTATTTTCTCTCTTTTTTCTCTCTTTTCTCTCTTTTTTCCCCTCTATTTTCTCCTCCAGCTTCACCCATCTCCACGGGCTCTTAATTTTTAAGATTTATTTCCTCCAGCTTCGCCAACTTGCCCTGGCTCTTTTTTTTTTCCTCTTTTCTCTCTTTTTTCCTCTTTTCTCACTTCTTTCTCCTCTTCCCCGGGGTTGCCCTGCCCAGCGCCTCCTTCCCGGCCACCAGCCGCCGCCTTTTACCAAAAAAGTCCTTTTTTTCCCCCAGCGGCCCCGGCTGGGGGAAAAAAAAAAAAAATTGAACTCCCTCATTTCTCTCTTCAAGCCGTTAATCTCGCTCCCTGCCAAGGTTTATCTTCGCTCTTGATTTTTCCTTTTTTTCCCCCAATTATCTCCTCTCTCAATCCATCTTCCTTTGCCAGCAATCTTCTGTCTTGTCTTAAAATGCCGCATTTCACCCCAAACTCTCCCGAAACATCCACACCCGCACCCAACCTGCGCTCCCCCGGCCCGGCGCTGCTTCGTAGGAGAAACAAGGAAAAAAGCTGTAACAGCTTTTCCTTAAAGAAAGCAGCTTTAGGAGCTTGTTAAAAAAACTTAAAACAGCTTTAAGAGCTTTTTTTAAAAGAAAACAGCTTTAAGAGCGCTTTTTTTTTTTAAAAAAAAAGTAAAGCAGCTTTGAAAGCTTTTTTTCATTAAAAAAGCGCCCTAGCTCGCTCCGGCTTTTCTAAACTATCAAATGACAGTATTTTAAGAATTAAAAAAAATAAAACTGCTTCGAAAGCTTCTCTTTCTTAAAAGAAAACAGCCTTAAGAGCTTCGTTTTTTTAAGAAAACAGCTTTAAGAGCTTAGTTTTTAAAAAATAAAACAGCTTTAAGAGCTTTTTTAAAAAGAAAACAGCTTTAAGAGCTTTTTTTTTTTTAATAAAGCAGCTTTGAGAGCTTTTCATTAAAAAAAGTACCCAAGCTCGCTCCGGCTTTCCCAAGCGATTGAATTGCCAGATTTTAAGAATTCAGAAAAAGAAAACAGCTTTAAGAGCTTTTTTTTCTTTACAGGAAACAGCTTTCCCATCATTTTTTCTTTAAATAAAGCAGCTTTAAGAGCTTTTTTTTAAAAATAAAGCAGCTTTAAGAGCTTTTTTCACCGCCGGAGAAGCGCCGCAGCCGGCTCTGGCTCTTCCCGCCGAGGGAATCGCCGTTACCGCAAGAATTAATCGCGATTTGGGGCTGTTTCCTCGCAGAGCCGCCCGCCCGCGCTGGGCCCCCCCGTTATAAAGCCGATCCACGTCAGCGCTGCCGCAGCCGCCTCCGCGGGGGGGCCAAAGAAATAGTCCCCAAAATCGCCAAAAAAGGGCAGCGGCCAAAAAAAATCAATCCTGTTCCAGCATGCGAAAAAACCTCCTCCTTTTTTTTTTTTTTCCCTTTTTCTTTTTTTTCTTTTTTTCCCCATAAATCATCCCGGCAGTGGGAGGCAGTCGGCCGCCCCGTCTGTTTTAGCATGAAAATGGTTAAATTTAACACCAACTTTCTGCTCGATTTTGCCTCTTCTGGACAAAAAAACCCCGCTCTGACCTTTCTGGACGATTTTAGAGCATTCTCGTTATTTAGTAATATCTAACATCGTTTTTGCTCTTGCTGCGTCATGGGTCCGGGCCCTTCCAAAAAAGGCTCCTTTTCTCCCCAAAACGGTCACGAATCTCGGGAAGAAAGGGGCGCGCTGCTTGGCTCTTGAGGGGGACACACAGACCCCAGAAACCCTTTTTTTCACCTATTTCCCTTGTTTCCAGCAAAGCTCAAACGACCCTTTTTTAACATTTATCTTCACCCCTTTCCAGAAAAGCCCAAACAACCCTTTTTTTAATAAATATTTTGACCACTTCTAGCAAAGCCTGAACAAACCTTTTTTTTTTTTTTTTACAATTATTTTCTCCCCTTTCTAGCAAAGCCTAAACGGCCCTTTTTGACTTCTTCCTTTCCATGAAAATACACCAAAAATCTCTGCATTTCACACAATTTCAAGGCCGTGCTGAGTCATGGCACAGCCTGTTGTCAACCTGGTGAAAAAAAAAATCCCCTTTTGTGGCATTTTGAGGTGTTTCCGGGCAGGAAACGACACCCCAAAAGTGCTGGCGGAGAGGACACCCCCCCGCCCCGAAACCTGTAATTAAAGCCGATCCAGGGCTAATTAAAGCCGCTGACGAAGCCAACGAGGCATTCAGCAGGCACAGGGCGAGTTTTTCCACCGCGTTTCCAGGGCGTTTCCTGCGGGAGAAGACGTTTTGCTGTTATTATTATTTTGTTGCATTATTCTGCCACTAAGACCCACAAAACCAGGGTTTTTCCACCATTTCTGCTGTAGGAAGACGCCTCCCCTTGCTCACAACTGTATTTTGGCGGGGGAATTCACCTCAGTGATGATTTTTGCCCATTTCTGGCTGTTTTTAAGGACATACCCACCCAACCCCCCCCCCGATTTCAGCTTTAAAATTATTTTATCGGCCGCGACATGGCCAGAGTTCATGTTTCTGCATGGAAATGCCCCCAAAAGCTGTTTTTCCCTCAGGGGTGGGCCTGGAGAGTCCATTTTAAGGCATTTTCCATCGGAAAGGTGAACCTGGTTTTCACCAAAACCCGGGGTTTTATCAGAAAAAAAAAGAGTAAGAAGGCACTGCTGGGTGAAAAAGCGTATTGGGTTTTTTTAACTGGGATAGCACTAAAAATCCTCAAAATGAGCCCAAAAGAGGCCCAACAGCTCTGCCAGCATTATTAGGCCAATTTAAGCCGGTTTTGAGGCCCAGGGTACAGATTTTGGCCCCGACTCAGCACAGAACCGTGGGGGAGGCCTCAAAAAACAGCAGCAAGCTGAAACCTGCAGTTGTTCAGCTGCTTCTTTTAGGCAGTCAGCCCCTTTTTGAGCCCACAAGGTGGGGGCTCCTCCACCTCCCTCCCCAGCCCGCTCTCCACAGGGTTTTGGGGTGAACCCCCCCAATTCCTCACCCTTCTTGCATCCTGAAGGCACCCTTTTCCTGAGGCTTTTCTCCCTCTTGGAAACCAGCCCTTTTTAACGACTTTTCACACAAAAATTACCTCAGGAAAGAGGGGAGAGGGGTACTGTACCGCGTTCCTCGCACTCATCCCAACCGGGGACCCCCAAACCGCCGCTAAAACGGCACAAAACCCCCTCCCCCCCTTCGCTGCCCCTCCCCCCGAGCTTTAACTTTAAGTTTATACCTCCTCCACGCCCATTTACAGGCAAAAAAACAGGCATTTGGGGGGCGGGCCCGGCCGGCGGAGGGATACGCGCTGAGGCGGCGCCGGCGGTGACGCGGCACCGGCCGGCTCTAACCGGCGCCGGCCGGCCGGGCCGCTGCGGGTGGCGCAGCGCGACACTGCGCATGCGCCCCGCTCGCCCCGCCCACCGCCCCGCCCGCCTCTCCTGCCGCAGTGGCCGCGGGGGCGGCGGCGGGGGCGGGCGCAGGGCGCGCTCGCTCCTTCCCTCCCCTCCCCCAAATGGGGGGGGGGGCTCAGCCGACGCGGAGCCCCATCCCCCGCTTGCAGCGAGGAGCCGGGAGAGACGAAAAAGTAAAAAAAAAAACCCCTTTCCCCCTTGATTTTACCTCAGAAAATGGGTGCCCTCCCGCCGCGGAGCCCGTCCCTCGGGCAAAGCGCGACCTTTGGCCCAAATGCCGCCGAAACCGCCGCTCAGCCCAGCGCCGGGGCACGTCCCTGGCGGTTCCCTAACCGAAAAACCCCATTTTATTCAGAAACGAGCCGCTCCACCGACCCAAAATGGCGTTCGCTCACAAGGACGTCCCGTCCTCCCTCTGAGGGAAGGGGGGAGGGGACGGCGAGTCCTCGCGGTCTCCCTCAGGAAGCCATTCGCCAAAGTGTTTACTTTATCTCCCCAAATATTTATATGTTTTCCCCCTTCTCGGTTTGTAAACCTGCTCGATTTCACAGCCGGTGTTCACCCGTGTCACTTAAGCCCCAATAACACTTAAACCCCCCTTTCAGAGCACGAAGCTTTCCCAAATCACAGATTCTCCCTTAAAAAGTTACCTGGAGCTGAGGCAGTTTTGCCGCAGAGCCGGGGGTGTTCTGGGGCTTTATTTGTAAAAACAATACGGTACGGTTGGTTAAAAATAGCCCCTGGCTGGCGGGGAGCGAGGGGGAAAATGGGGTTAAACAGCGAAATAGTTGAATTTTGGGGTGTTTTTGTGCCCAGGGCCGCGAAGGCTGGATGGGAGAGGAGAGCAGCGACCCTAAATCGGCTGGATTTGCCCCAAAGGAGGCTACGGGGTGAGCGAGGTGCAGGCGGCGTCGAGGTGCTCGTTAGGTTAGCGCTAATGAGGGGAGGCTGCCCTGTGAAACACGAGGCCCCGTGACACACACACACGCATGTCCCCCGTGACACGCACACACGCGTGTCCACCCCCAGCCCTAAAATGGCCGCCGTCACGTGGGGCCGCCATTTGGCAACGCTGCCCACCCATCGGCCCCAAACCACCCTGAATTAGCCCCAAAATGCCCAGAATTAGCCTTAAACTGCCCTGAATTAGCCTAAAATCTGCCCCAAACCGCCCCAAAATGTCCCAAACGAGTTCCAAACTGCCCCGATCTGCCCCAAACCGGCCCTGATCTGCCCCAAACCCCTCTGATGTCCCAAACCGCCCTGAATCGGCCCCAAACCCGCGGGGGGGCCCGGGGGTGACGGTGACGCCCGTGTCCCTGTGCAGTTTATTAGTGTGCGGGGGGGGTCGGTACAAGGTGGGGGGGTCCCAGACGGCTGGGTCCCTCCGGGGTCAGGTCCCTCGCTGGGGACTCCCAGTGCTCCCAGTCTGCGCTGGGGGGGCTCCCAGTACCCCCAGTCCAGCGGGGGGGAGCTCCCAGTGCTCCCAGTCTGTGCTGGAGGGGGGGGGCTCAGCCCTGCTCCAGCCCGGCCCCCCCTGACACGGGGGTGTAGGAGCCCCCCCCCCGCCCGAAGAAGGACCCCGAGCGCCGGGGGGGCTTCACCCGCCGCAGCTCCTGCCCTGGGGGGGGACACACGGGGGGGTCAGCGCAGGCCTCCACCCCCCCGTGTGTGTCCCCCCCCCGGGTGCCATGCGGGCCCCCCAAGTCCCAGGTCCCCCCTCCCCCCCCCCGATGCCAGGGTCCCCCCCACGTTCCCCCGGCCCCCCCCCGGGCCCCCCCGGGTCCCCCCCGTGCCCCCCGTCCCACCCTCCTGCACGTAGTCGATGGTCGCCAGGCGCTGGAGGCGCGGGCGGGTGACGCTCTCCTGCCGCCGCAAGGGGGCGCCCCGCGCGGGGGTCTCCGCCTCCGCCTCGGCCTCGGCCTCGGTCGCGGGGGGGGGCGGCGGCCCCGGGGCGGGCGGGGGCGGGCCCGGCCCCCCCAGCTCGATGCAGCACTCGATGAGGGCGCTCATCAGCTCTGCCTGCGGGCGAGGTCAGCACGCGGAGCCCCCCGCCCCCCCCGCTGCCCCCCAACTGCTCCCCAGTGCCCCCAACAACCCCCACTGCCCCCCCACTGCTCCCCAGTGCCCCCCAACACCCCCCACTGCCCCCCCACTGCTCCCCAGTGCCCCCAACAACCCCCATTGCCCCCCCACTGCCCCCCAGTGCCCCCCAACACCCCCCACTGCCCCCCCACTGCTCCTCAGTGCCCCCCAACAACCCCACTGCCCCCCCACTGCTCCCCAGTGCCCCCCAACACCCCCCACTGCCCCCCCACTGCTCCCCAGTGCCTCCCAACACCCCCCATTGCCCCCCCACTGCTCCCCAGTGCCCCCCAACAACCCCCACTGCCCCCCAACTGCTCCCCAGTGCCCCCCAACACCCCCCACTGCCCCACAAGTGCCCCCCAACTGCTCCCCAGTGCCTCCCAAACACCCCCCACTGCCCCACAAGTGCCCCCCAACAGCCCCCAGTGGCCCAAATTGCTCCCCACTGCTCCCCAACACCCCCTGCTGCCCCCCAACTGCTCCCCAATACCCCCCAATGCCCCCCAAACACCCCCCACTGCCCCACAAGTGCCCCCCTACAGCCCCCAGTGGCCCAAATTGCTCCCCACTGCTCCCCAACAGCCCCCACTGCCCCCCAACTGCTCCCCACTGCCCCCCAACCACTCTGGGAGGGCCCAGCTGCGCCCCACTGCTCCCCCACCGCCCCCGCCCCCCCCCCGTGGGGATCTGTGGGTCGCGGCCGTGGGTCTGACCTGGGGGGAGAACACCCGCAGCAGGCGGTTGACGGGGGCACCCTCGTGGTCGCCGTCGAACTCCAGCCACAGCTGGGGGGGCCCCACGGCGTCCCCCTCCTGCCCCACGGCGCCGTCCCCCTCCTGCCCCACGGCGCCCACCAGCTCCCAGCACAGCTCGGGGAAGGTCAGCGTCAGCAGCACGTGCTGGGGGGGCAGGGGTCAGCCCCGCGGCGTCCCCCCCTGCCCCGTGACGCCCCCCAACCCGCCCCCCAGCCCCCAGCCCGCCCCCAGCCCCCACTACGGGCCTGATCCTGCCCCATAGACCCCCCCCAGCACCGACCCTGCCCCGCAGCCCCCCCCGTTACCTTCTCCCGGGGGTCGATGATGGTGACGCCCTCCAGCCCCACGGCGACGCTGACGGGCCGCAGCCCCCCCCGGGCCAGCAGCCCCCCGGGGGGGCGGTCGATGGCCCCCGGGAAGAAGGCGCACCTGGGGGGGGGGATGCCTGGGTCCCCGGGTGCACTTGTGGGGCGCAAGCGGGGGGCGTCCCTGCCCGGACACCGGGGTCCCCTGGGTGGCTGTGGGGCCTGGACACTGGGGTCCCTGGGGGTCCTTGGGGCCCGGACGCTGGGGTCCCTGGGGTCCTTGGGGCCTGGACGCTGGGGTCCCTGGGGGTCCCTGGGGCCCGGACGCTGGGGTCCCTGGGGTCCTTGGGGCCTGGACGCTGGGGTCCCTGGACACTGGGGTCCCTGGGGGTCCCTGGGGCCCGGACGCTGGGGTCCCTGGGGTCCTTGGGGCCTGGACGCTGGGGTCCCTGGACACTGGGGTCCCTGGGGGTCCTTGGGGCCTGGACGCTGGGGTCCCTGGACACTGGGGTCCCTGGGGGTCCCTGGGGCCCGGACGCTGGGGTCCCTGGGGGTCCTTGGGGCCTGGACGCTGGGGTCCCTGGGGGTCCCTGGGGCCCGGACGCTGGGGTCCCTGGGGGTCCTTGGGGCCTGGACGCTGGGGTCCCTGGGGGTCCCTGGACACTGGGGTCCCTGGGGGTCCGTGGGGCCCGGGACGCTGGGGTCCCTAGGGGTCCATTGGGGCCCAGATGCTGCGGTCTCTGGGGGTCCCTGGGGGTCCCTGGGGCCCAGACATTGGGGTCCCTGGGGGTCCCTGAGGGTCTGTGGGGCCTGGATGCTGGGGTCCCCGGGGGTCCCTGGGGGTCTGTGGGGCCCAGATGCTGGGGTCCCCAGGGGTCCCTGGGGGTCTGTGGGGCCCGGACACTGGGGTCCCTGGGCATCCGTGGGGGTCCCTGGGGCCCAGACACGGGGGTCCCTGGGGGTCCCTGGGGCCCAGGCGCTGGGGTCCCCGGGGTCCCTGGGGGTCCGCGGGGGGGTCCGTGGGGCAGGGCCCCCACTCACCCATAGTAGGGCAGGGCGTGGCAGCGGCGCAGGAAGGCGCGGTAGAGGGCGGCGGGGGGGGCCTGGGGGCCGGGGGTGCGGGCGAAGGCCCGGAGCAGCCCCTCCTCGGGGGGGGGCGGGCGGGGGCCCCACCGGCGCAGGGCCCCCCACAGCCCCCCCCGCCCCGGGGGTGGCGGCAGCAGCTCCCCCAGCAGTGGCCTGGGGGGGGGAGGGCGTGAGGGGCTGCGCGAGGGGGGGGCTGGGCATTGGGGCCACGGGGTGGGTGCTGGGGGGGTGGGGGGCCATGGGGTGGGGTGCCAGGGGTGGGGTGCCAGGGGTGGGGTGCCAGGGGTGGGGGTGCCACGGGTGGGGTGCCAGGTGTCGGGGTGCCGGGGGTCGAGGTGCCGGGGGTCGAGGTGCTGGGGTCGGGGTGCCGGGGTCGGGGTGTCGGGGTCGGGGTGCCGGGGTCGAGGTGCCGGGGGTTGGGGTGTCGGGGGTCGGGTGCCGGGGTCGAGGTGCCGGGGTCGGGGTGTCGGGGGTCGGGTGCCAGGGTTGGGGTGTCGGGGGTCGGGGTGCCAGGATCGGGGTGCCGGGGGTCGAGGTGCCGGGGGTCGGGGTGCCAGGGTCGGGGTGCTGGGGTCGGGGTGTCGGGGGTCGGGTGCCGGGGTCAGGGTGCCGGGGGTCAGGTGCCGGGGGTCGAGGTGCCAGGGTCGGGGTGTCGGGGTGCCGGGGTCGGGGTGCCGGGGTCGGGGTGCTGGGGTCGGGGTGCCGGGGGTTGAGGTGCCAGGGTCGGGGTGTCGGGGTGCCGGGGTGCCGGGGTCGGGGTGTCGGGGTGTCGGGGTGTCGGGGTCGGGGTGCCGGGGGTTGAGGTGCCAGGGTCGGGGTGTCGGGGTGCCGGGGGTTGAGGTGCCGGGGTCGGGGTGCCGGGGTCGGGGGGTCGGGGTCGGGGTGCCGGGGGTTGAGGTGCCGGGGTCGGGGTGTCGGGGTGCCGGGGTCGGGGTGCCGGGGGTCGGGTGCCAGGGTCGGGGTGTCGGGGTGCCGGGGTCGGGGTGCCGGGGGCGGGTGCTGACCGCAGGCTGTGGGCCGTGTGGCGGCCGGGCTGGAAGGGGCCCAGGCGCAGGCGGCAGGCCAGGGCCCCCAGCTCCTCCCCGTCGGGGGGGTCCACGGGGTAGCGCCCCCCCAGCAGGTTCCCCCGCGCCTCCTCGTACAGCAGCCGCAGCAGCTCCTCCTCCTCCAGCTGCGGGGACCCACCGTCACCCCGCGCGTCGCCCCGCGACCCCCTCAGGGGCCCCCCCAGGACCCCGCATGCGGGTGGGGGTCCCGGCCCCGCTCACCTCCAGCTCCTTGCCCTTGGGGAAGAAGACGTTCCTGCGCAGCTGCAGGCAGGGCTCGTCTGGGGGGCGGGGGGGCGTGAGAGGGGACCCCGGCGTCCGGGGACCCCGCCCCGGGGACCCCCCACCCTGGGGACCCCCCCGGGAACCCCACCCCAGGGACCCCCCACCCCAGGGTGACCCTGCCACCCTGGGGAACCCCCCAGCCCAGTGATCCCCTCACCCCAGGGTGACTCTGCCACCCTGGGGACCCCCGACTCCAGGGACCCCCCCACCTCGGGGACCCCCCAGGCCCAGGGACCCCCCACCCCGGGGACCCCCCCACTCCGGGGCCGCCCCACCCCGGGGACCCCCCACCCCGGGGACCCCCCACCCCGGGGCCGCCCCACCCCGGGGACCCCCCCACCCCAGGGTGACCCTGCCACCCTGGGGAACCCCCCAGCCCAGTGACCCCCTCACCCCAGGGTGACCCTGCCACCCTGGGGAACCCCGACTCCAGGGACCCCCCCACCTCGGGGACCCCCCCAGCCCAGGGACCCCCCACCCCGGGGACCCCACCCCGGGGCCGCCCCACCCCGGGGACCCCACCCCGGGGCCGCCCCACCCCGGGGACCCCCCACCCCGGGGCCCCCCGGCGGGGCGCGGGGCTCACCCTGGGCGATGTCGGCGTGGGAGCCGAGGCTGAAGCGCAGCAGCAGCTCCGGCCACTGCCGCACCAGGCGCAGGGGACGGTGCCGCGGCTTCAGCTGCACCTCTGGGGGGGCGGCAGGCTGGCACCCGCGGCCACCCGCGGCCACCCGGGACCCACAGCCACCCGCCACCCACAGCCACCCAGCACCCACAGCCACCCATGACCCATGGCCACCCATGACCCATGGCCACCCGCCACCCACGGCCACCTGGGACCCACAGCCACCCGCCACCCACAGCCACCCAGGACCCATGGCCACCCGCCACCCACGGCCACCTGGGACCCACAGCCACCCACCACCCACAGCCACCCAGGACCCATGGCCATCCAGGGACCTACAGCCATCCATGGCCACCTGGGACCCACAGCCCCCTGGGACCCACAGCCACCCGCCACCCACAGCCACCCATGACCCATGGCCACCCATGACCCATGGCCACCCGCCACCCACGGCCACCCACGGCCACCTGGGACCCACAGCCACCCGCCACCCATGGTCACCCAGGACCCATGGCCATCCAGGGACCTACAGCCATCCATGGCCACCTGGGACCCACAGCCCCCTGGGACCCACAGCCACCCGCCACCCACAGCCACCCATGGCCACCTGGGACCCACAGCCACCCGCCACCCATGGTCACCCACAGCCACCCATGGCCACCCAGGACCCATGGCCATCCAGGGACCTACAGCCGTCCATGGCCACCTGGGACCCATGGACCCACAGCTACCCACAGCCACCTGCAACCCACGGCCACCCAGGACCCACAGCCACCCACAGCCACCCATGGACCCATGGCCACCCAGGGACCCATGGCCACCCACAGCCACCTATGGACCCATGGCCACCCATAGACCCACGGCCACCCAGGGACCCACGGCCACCCATAGACCCACGGCCACCCAGGGACCCACGGCCACCCACAGCCACCCATGGACCCATGGCCACCCATAGACCCATGGCCACCCAGGACCCACGGCCACCCACAGCCACCCATGGACCCATGGCCACCCATAGACCCACGGCCACCCAGGGACCCACGGCCACCCACAGCCACCCATGGACCCATGGCCACCCAGGACCCACAGCCACCCAGGACCCACAGCCACCCAGGGACCCATGGCCACCCATGGCCATCCAGGGACCCACGGCCACCCACAGCCACCCAGGGACCCATGGCCACCCATAGACCCACAGCCACCCAGGGACCCATGGCCACCCACAGCCACCCATGGACCCATGGCCACCCAGGACCCACAGCCACCCAGGGACCCATGGCCACCCATGGCCATCCAGGGACCCATGGCCACCCACAGCCACCCAGGACCCATGGCTACCCAGGACCCACAGCCACCCAGGGACCCATGGCCACCCATGGCCACCCAGGGACTCACGGCCACCCACAGCCACCCAGGGACCCATGGCCACCCATGGCCACCCAGGACCCACGGCCACCCAGGGACCCATGGCCACCCATGGCCACCCAGGGACTCACGGCCACCCACAGCCACCCATAGACCCACGGCCACCCACAGCCACCCAGGGACCCATGGCCACCCAGGACCCACAGCCACCCAGGGACCCATGGCCACCCAGGACCCATGGCCACCCACGGCCACCCAGGGACCCATGGCCACCCATGGCCACCCAGGACCCATGGCCACCCAGGACCCACGGCCACCCAGGGACCCATGGCCACCCACAGCCACCCAGGACCCATGGCTACCCATGGCCACCCAGGACCCATGGCCACCCATGGCCACCCAGGACCCATGGCTACCCAGGACCCACAGCCACCCAGGGACCCATGGCCACCCACAGCCACCCAGGACCCATGGCCACCCAGGACCCACGGCCACCCAGGGACCCATGGCCACCCAGGACCCACGGCCACCCAGGGACCCATGGCCACCCATGGCCACCCAGGACCCACGGCCACCCAGGACCCACGGCCACCCAGGGACCCGGGCCCTTACCAGACTCCACGGGCCCCCGGGAATGGACCCCCCCGTCCGACCCACAGCGCCCCCGGGGCCGGCCCCCCGCCCCCGCCCCCCGGGGCCCCGCCCCCCTCACCCAGCAGGGGCGAGACGAGCCACAGCGCCAGCGCCTCGCTGGCGGCGGGCGGGAGGCGCAGCGCCCCCTGCAGGCGGCGCAGCAGCTCCCCGGCCGCGGGCCCCGGCGGCGGCTCCAGCGCCAGCGGCACCCCCGAGCCGTCCGGCAGGAACAGCAGCGCGGCGGGGGCTGGGGGGAGCGCGTCAGCCCGCGGGACACCCCACGGGGACCCCGGAGGGACCCACAGGTCACCCCACAGGTCACCCCACAGGCACCCGCGGGGACCCCACCGGGACCCACCGGCACCCCCGAGCCGTCCGGCAGGAACAGCAGCGCGGCGGGGGCTGGGGGGAGCGCGTCAGCCCGCGGGACACCCCACGGGGACCCCGGAGGGACCCACAGGTCACCCCACAGGCACCCGCGGGACCCCACCGGGACCCACCGGCACCCCCGAGCCGTCCGGCAGGAACAGCAGCGCGGCGGGGGCTGGGGGGAGCGCGTCAGCCCGCGGGACACCCCACGGGGACCCCGGAGGGACCCACAGGTCACCCCACAGGTCACCCCACAGGCACCCGCGGGGACCCCACCGGGACCCACCGGCACCCCCGAGCCGTCCGGCAGGAACAGCAGCGCGGCGGGGGCTGGGGGGAGCGCGTCAGCCCGCGGGACACCCCACGGGGACCCCGGAGGGACCCACAGGTCACCCCACAGGCACCCGCGGGACCCCACCGGGACCCACCGGCACCCCCGAGCCGTCCGGCAGGAACAGCAGCGCGGCGGGGGCTGGGGGGAGCGCGTCAGCCCGCGGGACACCCCACGGGGACCCCGGAGGGACCCACAGGTCACCCCACAGGTCACCCCACAGGCACCCGCGGGGACCCCACCGGGACCCACCGGCACCCCCGAGCCGTCCGGCAGGAACAGCAGCGCGGCGGGGGCTGGGGGGAGCGCGTCAGCCCACGGGGACACACCGGGACCCACGGGTCACCCCACGGGGACCCCAGAGGGACCCACGGGGACACACCGGGACCTACCGGCACCCCCGAGCCGTCCGGCAGCGCGGCGGGGGCTGGGGGGGGTGTCACACCGGGACCCACGGGTCACCCCACGGGGACCCACAGGTCACCCCGGGACACACCGGCACCCACGGGGACTCACCGACCTCCCCCCCCGGGGCCGGCACCCACCGGCACCCCCCCAAAGGGACCCGGGCGTCCGGCTGACCCACAGCCGCCCGGGGCACCCAGGTGTCCGGGCCCCACCGCCCCCCCGGGGACCCCCAGCCCCCCCCCGGGGCCCCACCGCCCCCCGGGCCCCCGGCGTCCGGGCCCAACAGCCCCGCCCCCAGCGGACCCCGGCGTCCGGGCCCCGCCCCCTCACCGGCAGCGCCGGGGGGCGCGGGCGCCCCCTCCCCCTCCATGCGCGGGGCCGGGGTCAGGGCGGGGTCGCGGCGGGGAGGGTCACGCCGGGGTCAGCGCGGGGTCACGCCGGGGTCAGGGCTCCGGGCGTTCCGCGCGCCGTTCCCGCGCCGGGCGGAAGCGCCGCGGGTGCAGGGGGAGGAGCCGCGCCCCGGGACGTCACTCCCCGCCCCGCCCCGCCCCGCGGGCGGCCAGAGGAGGAGGCGGCGGCGGCTCCCCCTGGCGGCGGGGAGGACCCGGAGGGCTGGGACCCCCCCAGGGGGGTCTCGGGGGGTCCCGGAGGGGTCTCGGGGGGTCCCGGGGGTCCCGGGGGCGGCGCAGGAAGAGGCGGAGCCGCTGTACGAAGTATAGAACCGTGTATTCCTCTGTGCGCGGCGGAGGGGCCCGGGGGTCTTGGGGGGGGCGGGTGGGGGGCCCCGAGGGGGGCAGGGGACCCGGCGGGTCCCGACCCCGACCGGGGCTTTAGAAATTAAAAAATAAACCCAAAGAAAGACCCGGGGGGCGGTAAAAAAACCAATTAAAAGGGGTGGGGCGGGGTGGGGGGGCCCGCACCCCTCAGGCCCCTCGGACGCCCCCCGGGCGCGCGGGGACCCCCCCCGCGCCCCCTTTGCCCTTGGGGGGGACACACACGACCACAGAGGTGCCACCCGGGGGTGCCGGTGCCACCCGTGGGGGGGTCGAGGAGGCGGGTGACGGCCCGATTTGGGGGGGGACGGGGCGCGTCCCCCCGTCAGACATAGTACTCCTTGTCCTTGTTGCGTCGGGCCTTGCCGGGCGCCTTGGGGGGGGCGGGGGGCACCTTCTCCTTGGGGGTCCCCCCGCCGGGGGGGGCGGCGGCGTTGGGGACCCCCCCCGGGGTTCCGGCGGCGGCGGCGGCGGCGGCGGCGGGGGGGGCGGCCCCGATGTAGTGGCGGCTCTGGTCCACCTGGTAGGAGCCTTCGTCCCTGTTGCGGTACTTGTACATGGCGTAGAGGAGGATGAGGATGCAGAGGGCGGCGGCGGCCACGATGCCCACCACCATGCCGGTGGTGCCGCCCGCCTCCCGCACCACTTCCACGGCACCCGGCGCGGCGGCTGTGGGGACAGCGGGACGGCGGGTGACTGGGGCGGCCGTCACCCGCCCACGCCCCGCGCCCCCCTCCCGCGGGTGCCGCTCGCCCGCCGGCACCAGGCCCGGCAACGGGACGGCCACGACGGTGGGGACGGTGACCGCGTCGTCGTTGGCGTCGGTGATGACGTCGGCGGTGACGTCGTCGCGGCGGGGGGCGGTGATGTCACCGCCGTGGCCCGCGAAGTCCTCGTCGTCGGCCGGCGGCAGGTTGGGGTCGGCCGCCTCCCCCGAGGCGAAGCCCGAGGGCTCCTCGCAGTCGGGGCCGCAGCCGGGGGGGGTGCGGGGGGAGGCCGGGGGGGGGGGCGGGGGGGACGCCGGCCCGCCGCCCGCCGGGGACGCCGGCAGCACCAGCTCGCCGCCTGCGGAGACAGAAACGAGACGGGGGGGCCGGAGAGGGGGGGCCCCGCGTCAGCCCCCGCCGCCGGCCCCCCCGGCCCCCCGAGCCCCCCCCACCGCTGCCGCCGCCGCCGCCGCTTCTCGCCGTTACTATTAGCATTATTATTATCTTTTTTTAGCTAATTCTCGCTTTTTTTTTTTTTTCTCGTTTTTTTTAAGAGCAAACCGCGGCGCTGCCGTCAACTTACATCGCGGGATGGGGCCGGGTGATTTTAGCGTGGAGGAAAAAGAAATTGCAGGAAGGAAGG
>NC_134348.1:551196-566196 GCF_964195595.1 Calonectris borealis | reverse complement strand
TGTCCATCCGTCCGTCCCGCCTCGAATCCAGCCAGCCACCCTCGCATCCGTCTGTCCTCGCACCCGTCCGTCCAGCCCTGAACCTCTCCACCTGTCCGTGCGTCCGTCCATCCACTTCAGCCTGTCCCTCCAATCCTGAATCCGTCTGTCCATCCTGCAGTCCGTCCATCTGTCCCCGTGTCCGTCCGTCCGACCGGCCCTGACTCCATCCATCTGCCCCCCCAGCCCTTGAACCCATCCAGCCAGCCGTCCGTCCGTCCGTCCATCCCTGAATCCCTCTGTCCATGTGTCCGTCCATCCGTCCCTCATCTGTCCGTCCATCCATCATCCATCCACGAACCCATCGTCCATCCGTCCTTCCATCCGTCATCCATCCATGAACCCATCGTCCATCCGTCCGTCCGTCCTTCCATCCATGAACCCATCATCCGTCCGTCCATCCATCATCCGTCTGTCCATCCGTCCTTCCATCCGTCATCCATCCATGAACCCATCGTCCATCCGTCCGTCCGTCCTTCCATCCATGAACCCATCATCCGTCCGTCCATCCATCATCCGTCTGTCCATCCGTCCTTCCGTCATCCACCCATGAACCCATCGTCCATCTGTCCTTCCGTCCGCGCATCCATCCACCATCCGTCCGTCCGTCCTTCCGTCCGCCCATCCACCCATCATCCATCCGTCCTTCCACCCATGAACCCATCGTCCATCTGTCCTTCCGTCCGCCCATCCACCCATCAGCCGTCCGTCCGTCCTTCCATCCGCCCATCCACCCATCATCCATCCGTCCTTCCACCCATGAACCCATCGTCCATCTGTCCTTCCATCCGTCCTTCCAGCCATCATCCATCCGTCCGTCCTTCCGTCCGCCCATCCACCCATCATCCATCCGTCCTTCCACCCATGAACCCATCGTCCGTCCGTCCTTCCATCCGTCCTTCCATCCACCATCCGTCCGTCCGTCCATCCATGAACCCATCGTCCGTCCGTCCTTCCATCCACGCGTCCCTCCATCACCGTCCATCCTCCATCTCTTCCCCCCTTTATCCGTCGTCTGTCCGTCGTCCGTCAGTCCGTCCGTCCGTCTGTCCGTCCCCCTCTCCTCCCCCCCTGCTCC
Organism: Calonectris borealis; assembly: GCF_964195595.1. Classification (NCBI taxonomy): domain Eukaryota; kingdom Metazoa; phylum Chordata; class Aves; order Procellariiformes; family Procellariidae; genus Calonectris; species Calonectris borealis. The sequence goes on along the minus strand of NC_134348.1, from coordinate 565,079 downwards.
CCTCGACCGCTGCCGCCCCTCCCCCCAGGGGGGTCAAGTGGGGCTCAGGGGACCCCGGCGTCCAGGGGACGCCCCACCCCCCCCGGCACCGGGGGTCTGGGGGACACCTGTGGGTGCCGGCGGGGACCCAGGGGTCCGGGGGGACACCCAGGGGTCCGGGGGACACCCGTGGGTGCCGGGGGGGGACCTGGGGGTCCGGGGGGGGGGAACCCAGGGGTCCGGGGGACACCGAGGGGTCCAGGGGACACCCATGGGTGCCGGGGGGGACCCAGGGGTTGGGGGGGACCCCCAGGGGTCCAGGGGACACCCGTGGGTGCCGGGGGGGGACCCAGGGGTCGGAGGGGGACCCAGGGGTCCAGGGGACACCCGTGGGTGCCGGGGGGACCCGGGGGTCCGGGCTCGGCGGAGCCCCGTGTGATGCTGGGGGGGTGGGGGGAGGGGAGGGTCCTCGCACGAGGCCCCGGGCGGCAGCGGGCGTGCGACGGCCTTGCACGCGGGGGTGACAGCGGGACGCGGGGGTCCCCTCCCTGCCTGTCCGTCTGTCTGTCCGTCGGGGCGGGGCCAAGGGCTTGCAGTGGGCGAGGGCGGGGCAAGGGGCGGGGCTCGCACGGGGCCCCGGGGCACACGCGCGTGCGCAGAGCAGGCGGGAGCGTGTGCCGCAGGGCGGGGGACACGCGTGTGCGGGCGTGTGAGGGGCAGGGCCGCGTGCGAGGGGGCGGGGGGGCGCGGGCGCGCGGGGGCGTGCGAGGGGCGGCTGCGGTTGTGGGGCACGTGTGAGGCTGCGTGCGCACGGCCGTGTGCGTGTGCACGTGCGTGTGCACATGTGTGTGTGTGCAGGCGTGCGAGCAGCTGCTGCTCGTGTGCAAACACTTGTGCATGCGTGTGGGCAGCCGTGCACGCATGGGCATGTGCGTGCACGTGTGCATGTGCAGGCGTGTGAGCAGCTGCTGCTCGTGTGCATGCGCTTGTGCATGCGTGTGAGCAGCCGTGTGTGTGTGTGTGCACGTGTGGGTGTGCAGGCGTGTGAGCAGCTGCTGCTCATGTGCACGCACTTGTGCATGCGTGTGAGCAGCCGTGTGTGTGCACGTGTGCGTGTGCAGGCGTGCGAGCAGCTGTTGCTCGTGTGCACACACTTGTGCATGCGTGTGAGCAGCCGTGTGTGTGCACGTGTGCGTGTGCAGGCGTGTGAGCAGCTGTTGCTCGTGTGCGCGCACTTGTGCATGCGTGTGAGCAGCCGTGTGCGCGTGACCGTGTGCGCGTGGGTGTGGCCACGTGCCGTCCTGTGTGCACAAGCGTGTGCGTGAGCCTGCGTGTGTGTGAGCAGCCGTTTTGCACGTGTGTGTGCGGGTACAGCCGTGTGCGTGTGCACGTGCGTGCAGCTGAGCGCGTTCCCGTGCGCGCAAGCGTGTGCGGCTCTTTGCACGTCTGCGCGCCCGCGTGAGCGGGTGTGAGCACACGCGTGTGCCCCGGCTCCCCCCGTGCGCGCGAGGGGGTTCACGGCCGCCACGGGGGGGTGGGGGCTGGCCGCGGGGGGGTGGGCGTGCCCCGGGCGGGCGTGCGAGGCCGTGTCGCACGCGCGCGTGCCCGGGGCGCCCCCGCGGAGGAGCACCCACCTGTGCCGGGCTCACACTCCTCCAGGTCCTCGTCGTCGCTCGGGCACTCGGCCGAGGCCACCAGCAGGTCGTCCGTGTTCTGGGGGGCGGGGGGTCACCCGGGCGCCGGGGCCCCCCTGCCCCTCCCCCACATGGGGGGACCCCCGGCACCCCCCAGCCCCGGGGACCCCCAGGACCCCCCAGCCCCTGGGGGATGCCTGACATCCCCCAGCCCCGGGGACCCCCAGGACCCCCAGTGCCCGGGGACCCCCAGCACCCCCCAGCCCCCGGGGACCCCTGACACCCCCAGCCCCTGGGGACACCCAGCACCCCCCAGCCCCTGGGGGACCCCTGACACCCCCAGCCCCTGGGGGACCCCTGACATCCCTCAGCCCCTGGGGACCCCCAGCACCCCCCAGCCCCTGGGGGACCCCTGACATCCCCCAACCCCTGGGGGACCCCTGACACCCCCAGCACCCTGGGACCCCCGACACCCCCATCCCCCTGGGACCCCCAGGCCCCCCCCGAAGGGCCCCCCCGTCCCCCCCGTACCTGCGCGACGGTATCGCGGAGGGTGGGCGACCGCCCGCGGCGGGTGGTGGTGGTGGCCATGGTGGTGGTGGTCTCCATGATGGTGGTGGCCATGTCGGGAGGGGCGGGCGTGGCGCCGGGCGGGGCGGGGGGCGGGGGGGGCTCGCCCACCAGCCGCAGGTCCCCCTCCAGCCGCACCCGCGGGTGCCCCTCGGCCGCCAGCGCCAGCAGCTTCAGCCCGTTGTAGTAGAGCCCCGAGAGCTGCCCCTGGAAGGGGCGGCCGCGGTCCCGGCCCCCCACCCGCACGGCCGCCTGGCTGTTGAAGATGGTCAGCTGGCGGCCTGGGGGGACAGAGCGTGTCGCGCGCGCGGGCGGGGCACGGGCGCGGCGCGCGCGGCGCACGAGGGCTGCACGGCGCCGCACGAGGAGCAGCCGTGCGCCCCCGCCGCCCCCCCCGCCATGCCTCTCTCCCCTCCTCCCATCTCCCCTCCCCCCCCCGGGCGGGGGCAGTTAAAGGGACCCCAACGCCCTCCCGGCCCCTTTAACCCTCTGAGCTGCGCCGGGGGCTCAGTTTGGGCTCAATTCAGCCGCTTTTGGTTCATTTGGGGCTGGGGGGCGGGGGGAGGGGCCCTGCCCGAGCGGGGCCGGGGCGTGCGAGGGCGTGCGAGGGCGTGCGAGGGCGGGGGGGCGGCTGGTGCACGGCCGGCTCCTGTGCACGCACGGCCCTCGTGCACACACGGCCCTCGTGCACGCACGGCACTCGTACACACACGGCCCTCGTGCACGCACGACACTCATGCACACACGGCCCTCGTGCACGCACGGCACTCGTACACGCACAGCCCTCGTGCACGCACGGCCCTCGTGCAAACACGGCCCTCGTGCACGCACGGCACTCATGCACGCATGGCCCTCGTGCACACACGGCACTCGTACACACACGACACTTGTGCACATGGCCCTCGTGCACACACGGCCCCCGTGCACACACGACACGTGCGCACGTGGCCCTCACGCACACACGACACTCGTGCACACACGGCCCCCGTGCACACACAGCACTCGTGCACACACGGCCCTCGTGCACACACGACACTCGTGCACACACGGCCCTCGTGCACACACAGCACTCGTGCACACACGGCCCTCGTGCACACACGACACTCATGCACACACGGCCCTCGTGCACACGTGGTCCTCATGCACACACGACACTCATGCACGCATGGCCCTCGTGCACACACAGCACTCGTGCATGCGTGGCCCTCGTGCACACACAACACTCGTGCACACACGGCCCTCGTGCACGCATGGCACTCATGCACGCATGGCCCTCGTGCACACACGACACTCGTGCACATGGCCCTCGTGCACACACGGCCCTCGTGCACACACGACACTCGTGCACATGGCCCTCGTGCACGCATGGCCCTCGTGCACACACGGCCCTCGTGCACACACGACACTCGTGCACATGGCCCTCGTGCACACACGGCCCTCGTGCACGCACGGCCCTCGTGCACACACAACACTCATGCACGCATGGCCCTCGTGCACACACGGCCCTCGTGCACACACAACACTCATGCACGCATGGCCCTCGTGCACACACGGCCCTCGTGCACACACACACTCATGCACGCATGGCCCTCGTGCACACACGGCCCTCGTGCAGCCACGGCCCCTCACACGCTTGCCACACTCGCGCGCTCACGGCCCCCGTGCACGCCCCGACCCCGCCCCGCCGGCGTCGCTCGTCACCGGGCCAATTAGTGTGGCTAATTAGTGCGGTTATTATGCGGGTTTTAGCTGGTTTATGCTGGTTTAGGGCGGGGGCGGCAGCACTCCAGGGTTAAAGCGCGGTTTAGGGGGCGGTTAGGTGCGTTAGCGTCCCTTTAACCAGGCGGTTAACGAGGGTTAACGAGGGTTAACGAGGGCTAAGGGGGGTGCAGAGGCCCCGCCCGGACGCCTGGGTCCCGGACAACGAGGTCCTCGGTACGGGCCCGGACGCCGGGGTCCCCAAATCTTGGGTGCTCAAACACCCGGGTCCCCGGATCTGTGGGTGCTCGGACGCCGGGGTCCCCAAATCTTGGGTGCTCGGACGCCCGGGTCCCCGGATCTGTGGGTGCTCACACGGGGGACCCCAGATCTCTGGGTGCTCCACACGCGGGTCCCCAGATCTGTGGGTGCTCACATGGGGGTCCCCAGATCTGTGGGTGCTCACATGGGGGGTCCCCAGATCTCTGGGAGCTCCACACGGGGGTCCCCAGATCTGTGGGTGCTCACACGGGGGTCCCCAGATCTGTGGGTGCTCACATGGGGGTCCCCAGATCTCTGGGAGCTCCACACGGGGGTCCCCAGATCTGCGGGTGCTCACATGGGGGTCCCCAGATCTCTGGGAGCTCCACACGGGGGTCCGCAGATCTGCGGGTGCTCACATGGGGGTCCCCAGATCTCTGGGAGCTCCACACGGGGGTCCCCAGATCTGTGGGTGCTCACACGGGGGTCCCCAGATCTGCGGGTGCTCACATGGGGGTCCCCAGATCTCTGGGAGCTCCACACGGGGGTCCCGGACGCCTGGGTCCGCCGGCGGGTGGTCCCGGGCGTGGGGCGGGGCGGGGCGGGGGGGTGCTCGTTAGGGCGGCGCTGACGAGTTACCTTTGTCGAGCAGCCACTCATCGACCACCCGCCCCAGGCGGTAGGGGATGCGCTGCCGCGCCAGCGCCAGCCGCTCGCTGTCCCCGCTGCCTTCGGAGGGAGGAGAAGAGGGTTACGGCGCGCGGCACCGCGGCGCGGCACGGCCGGCGGCACCGGGGCCGGCGGGGGGGCTGGCGGTGGCACCGGCGGTGGCATCAGCACGGCGCGGCTGTTGGCGGGGCCGGTGGCAGCACCGTGGTGGGACCGCAGCGTCACCGCCGGCGTCACCGGCAGCACCGCGGTGGGACCGTGGCGTCGCCATTGGCGTCACCGGCAGCACCGTGGTGTGGCCACGGCGTCACCATTTGCATCACCGGCAGCACCGTGGTGGGTCCGCGGCGTCACCGCCGGCGTCACTGTGGGTGTCACCGTGGTGGGACCGTCGGTGGCACCGCGGCACGACCAGGGCGTCACCATTGGCATCACCAGCAGCGTCGCCGCGGTGGGACCACGGCGTCACCGTTGTCGGCACCGCGGTGCGACCGTGACCTCACCTGGCATCGCCATCGCGTCGCCGTGATGTCACCACCGGCGTCACAGTCGGTGGCACGGCCACCGAGTCACCATTGGCGTCACCACGACATGACCATGGTGTCACCGCTGAAGTCACCAGGCTGTGGCCGTGATGTCACCAGCGGCGTCACAGCCGGGGCGTGGCCGGGGCGTGGCCGTGTTCAGGGGGTTTATGCGGCGTTTAGGGGGGCGTTAGGGGGCGGGGGGGAGGGGCGGCGCAGGGGCGGGCGGGGCCGCCCGGGCGCCTGGGTCCCCTCGTGGCCGCGGTCGCGCCACGCTGCCCTTCGTTAGCGCCCTCGTTAGGGGCTCGGTGCCCTTAATTAGGGGAGGGGTGGCTCGTTAGCACAGGGGAGGGGGCATCCAGCGCGCACAGAGGGTGTGGGGGGGCCGCAGGGGGCCTATAGGTGGTATGGGGGGTATAGGGGGCCGATAGGGTGCTGCAGGGGTCTGTAGGAGGCCTAAAGGGGGGTATAGGGGCTACGGGAGGCCTATAGGGAGGGCTATAGGGTGTCTGTGGGCACTATGGGGGGCCTGTAGGTGCTATGGGGTGCTATAGGGTGTCTCTAAGCGCTGTGGGGTCCCTATAGGGCACTATGGGGTGCTATAGGGTGTTTCTGGGTGCTATGAGGTGTCTGTAAGCCCTACAGGGTGCCTACAGGTGCTATGGGGTGTCTATAGATGCTATAGGGGTGCTATAGGGTGTCTCTAAGTGCTCTGGGGTGCCTATGGGTGCCATAGGGTCGCTATGGGGTGTCTGTAAGAGCTCCGGGGTGCCTACAGGTGCCATAGGGTGGCTCCAGGGTGCCTATGGGTGCCATAGGGTCGCTCTGGGGCGTCTCTAAGCACTCTGGCATGCCTGTGGGTGCTATAGGGTTGCTATAGGGTGTCTCTAAGCACTCCGGGGTGCCTATGGGTGCCATGGGGGTCTGCGGGTGCCTATGAGTGCCATAGGGGTCTGTGGGTGCCTATGGGTGCCACCGGGGTCTGTGGCGTGCCTATAGGTGCCATGGGGGTCTGTGGGTGCCTATGAGTGCCATAGGGGTCTGTGGGTGCCTATGGGTGCCACCGGGGTCTGTGGCGTGCCTATAGGTGCCATGGGGGTCTGCGGGTGCCTATGAGTGCCATAGGGGTCTGTGGCGTGCCTATAGGTGCCGTGGGGGTCTGTGGGTGCCTATGGGTGCCATGGGGGTCTGCGGGTGCCTATGAGTGCCATAGGGGTCTGTGGCGTGCCTATAGGTGCCACCGGGGTCTGTGGGTGCCTATGGGTGCCATGGGGGTCTGCAGGTGCCTGTGGGTGCCTATAGGTGCCATAGGGGTCTGCGAGTGCCTATGGGTGCCGTAGGGGTCTGCGGGTGCCTGCAGGTGCCTATAGGTGCCATAGGGATTTGTGGGTGCCTGCGGGTGCCTATGGATGCCATAGGGGTCTGCGGGTGCCATAGGGATCTGCGGGTGCCTGCGGGAGCCTATAGGTGCCGTAGGGGTCTGGGGGACACCTGCGGGTGCCGTAGGGGTCTGGGGGCGCCCGTGGCGCCGGGGGCCCGCGGGGGGGGTGGTACCTGGGGGGTAGCGCTCGTGCAGGGGCCCCCGTCCACCTGGAGGGTGGCGTTGCCGCCGCTGCGGGTGAAGCGGACGACGTGGAAGCGCCCGTCGCTGACGGCAGCGCCGCGCTCCTCCAGCGCGATGTCCTCGGTCCCCACGTTGAAGAGCACCCCCACGGCCCCCTGCGCCTGCGGGGGGCACCCGTGGGTCCCGGCCCCCGCCCCACGGACGGGGGGCCCCAGCTCCGCGCGCTAACGAGGGCAGCGGCTAACGGGGGGGGGTCCTGCCGCCCCCCCCTCAGACCCCTGGGACCCCCGGGGGGGGGGGATGGAGCCATCGGAGCGGCTCGGTGGGACCCCCCGGCCCCCCCATTTCCCCCCCTTATGATTTGCAGGAAGCCCCCCAGCTCCCCCATAGCCCCCCATAGCCCCCCATTTCCCCCCTTTATCATGTGGAGCTGCAGGAAGCCCCCCAGCCCCCAACCCCCCCCAGACAACCCCTCCAGCCCCCCCATAGCCCCCATACCTCCCCCAAGCCCCCCCAAACGCCCCCCCCCCGAGGACCCCCCATTTCTCCCCCTTATGATAAGGAGCTGCAGCAAGCCCCACCCCCCCCATACCCCCCCCCAATCCCCCAGAGGACCCCCCCCACCCCCCCAGCAGACCCCCCGCAGTCTCCCCTTACGATGTGGAGCTGCAGGAAGCCCCCAGCCCCCCCCAGCCCCCCCAGAGGACCCCCCCGGCCCCCCTTACGATGTGGAGCTGCAGGAAGCCCCCAGCCCCCCCCAGCCCCCCCAGAGGACGCCCCCGGCCCCCCCTTACGATGTGGAGCTGCAGGAAGCCCCCAGCCCCCCCCAGCCCCCCCAGAGGACGCCCCCGGCCCCCCTTACGATGTGGAGCTGCAGGAAGTCCCCCAGCCCCGCGGCGCTCTCCACCCGCAGCAGCACGGCGTCGCGCTGGTGGGTGCTGAAGCCCAGGGCCAGGCGGTCGGCGCGGGTGCTGGGCCGGTCGTTGGGGGGCCACGTGTAGGTGATCAGGGCCCCCCCCTTCCCGAAGATGTAGGTGGTGCCCGCTGCGGGGGGAGGGGGTCAGGGGGGCGCCCGCGCCTCGCGCCGGGCTCGGCCTCGCACGAGGGCTCGCCCTTGCACGGGGACTCGGCCTCGCACGAGGGCTCGGCCCACCCCCCGTGCCGGGCGCACACGCGTGCGCACACACGCGCACACACACATGCACACACGCGCGCACACACACATGCACACACGCACACCCCCCGGGCCGTGCACGCACACACGCGTGTGCGAGGGCGCAGGCGCACCACGGGGACGTGCGAAGACGGGGGGGGGGCACAGAGGCCCCCACACCCGTGGCAGCCCCCCCAAACCCAGCCCGGCCCCCCCAGACTCTGCCCAGCACCCCCACATCAACCGCAGCGGCGGGGGGGGGGGAGGAGGAGGAGGAGGAGGGGGAGGAGGAGGAAGGCCAGTCTAGGGGTCCCTGGGAGGAGGAAGAAGAGCAGGACGGGGCTTTGGGGTCCCCAGGAGCAGGAGGGGAGGAAGAGGAGGGTGAGGAGGAGGGGGCTGGGGTTTTGGGGTCCCCACGAGGAGGAGGAGGACAGGTCTGGGGGTCCCCAGGAGGAAGAGGAGGAGGAGGATGGAGACTTCGGGCCCCCACGAGCAGAAGATGAGGAAGAGGAGGAGGAGGAAGGCAGGTCTGGGGGTCCCCGCAAGCGGGAGGAGGAGGATGGGGGTTTTGGGGTTCCCATGAGCAGGAGGAAGAGGAGGAGGGGAGGAAGAGGAGCGGGCTGGGGGTTTGGGGTCCCTGTGAGCACAAAGGGAGGAGGAAGAGGAGCAGGAGGAAGGCAGGTCCTGGGGGTCCCCCCAAGCAGGAGAGGAGGAAGAAGAGGATGAGGAAGAGGAGGGAAGAGGAGGACGGGAGACCGGGGGTCCCCATGAGCAGGAGGGGAGGAAGAGGAGGGGAAAAGGAGAAGGAGGAAGGCTGGTCTTGGGGTCCCTGCGAGCAGGAGGATGAGGAAGGGAGGAAGAGGAGGAGGATGGGGGTTTTGGGGTCCCCACAAACAGGAGGGGAGGAAGAGGAGGATGGGGGTTTTGGGGTCCCCGTGAGCACAAGGGGAGGAAGAGGAGGGTGAGGAGGAAGGCTAGTCTGGGGGGTCCCCGTGAGAAGGAGGGGAGAAAGAGGAGGAAGAGGAGCAGGACGGGGGTTTTGGGGTCCCCATGAGCAGGAGGGGAGGAAGAAGAGGGTGAGGAAGAGCAGGATGGGGATTTGAGGTCCCTGGAAGCAGGAGGGGATGAAGAGGAGGAGGAGGAGAAGGGTTTTGGGGCCCCCGTGAGCACAAGAGGAGGGTGAGGAGGAGGAGGATGGGGGCTTCGGGTGCCCCAGGAGGCAGAAGGGAGGAAGAGGAAGGGGAGGGTGAGGAGGAGGAAGGCCTGGGGGTCCCCAGGAGGAGGAGGAAGGCCAGTCAGCGGTCCCCATGAGCAGGAGGAGGAGGAAGGCCAGTCTGGGGGTCCCCAGGAGGAAGAGGAGGGTTTTGGAGTCCCAGGAGGGGAGGAAGAGGAGCAGGACGGGGGTTTTGGGGTCCCCAGGAGCAGGAGGAGGAGGAGGAGGAGGAGGAAGGCTGGTCTGGGGGTCCCCAGGAGAAGGAGGAGGAGGAAGAGGAGGAGGACGAAGGCCAGCCCAGGTCCCCGAGACAGACAAGGAGGAGGAGGAGGAGGAAGGCCGGCCTGGGTCCCCAGGGCAGATGAGGAGGAGGAGGAGGAGGAGGAAGGCTGGTCTGGGGGTCCCCACGAGGAGGAGGAGGAGGAGGAGGAGGAGGAGGAAGGCTGGTCTGGGGGTCCCCAGGAGAAGGAGGAGGAGGAAGAGGAGGATGAAGGCCAGCCCAGGTCCCCGAGACAGACAAGGAGGAGGAGGAGGAGGAGGAAGGCCAGCCTGGGTCCCCAAGGCAGATGAGGAGGAGGAGGAGGAGGAGGAGGAAGGCTGGTCTGGGGGTCCCCACCAGCAGGATGAAGAAGAGGAGGAGAAGGAAGAGGAGGAGGAGGAGGAGGAGGAAGGCTGGTCTGGGGGTCCCCAGGAGGAGGAGGAGGAGGAAGGCTGGTCTCAGGGTTCCCAGGAGGAGGAGGAGGAGGAGGAAGGCTGGTCTGGGGGTCCCCAGCAGGAGGAGGAGGAGGAGGAGGAGGAGGAGGAGGAGGAGGAGGAGGAAGGCTGGTCTCAGGGTCCCCAGGAGGAGGAGGAGGAGGAGGAAGGCTGGTCTGGGGGTCCCCAGCAGGAGGAGGAGGAGGAGGAGGAGGAGGAGGAGGAAGGCTGGTCTGGGGGTCCCCAGCAGGAGGAGGAGGAGGAGGAAGGCTGGTCTGGGGGTCCCCAGCAGGAGGAGGAGGAGGAGGAGGAAGGCTGGTCTGGGGGTCCCCAGCAGAGGAGGAGGAGGAGGAGCTCACCGTGGGCGCCGCGGGTGAGGAAGGGCGTGCGGTTGATGGCGATGGGGACGGTGCCGTGGCGGCTGTGGAAGTGGTGGACGTGGTGGGTGGTGGAGAGGCTGGAGGAGACCCTGGCCGGGCGCCCGGGGGCCGCCAGCACCCCCAGCGCCAGCAGCGCCAGCCCCAGCGCCCCGGGGCCCCCCCGGCCCCCCATCGGCCCCTCAGCGCCCCCCCGCCATCCGCCGGGCACCCCCAAAGTGGGGGGGCACCCCGGGAGGGGCAGCTGGGGTGGGGTGGGGGTGGGACCCCGGGATGAGCCGCCCCGGGGGGGGGGGGAGCCCCCAAATGGGGGGGGACAGTGAAGGGAGGGGGGGTGCGCCCCAAAATGGGGGGGCAGTGAAGGGAGGGGGGGGGTGCGCCCCAAAATGGGGGGGGGACAGTGAAAGGAGGGGGTTCCTGCCCCAAAATGGGGGGGGGACAGTGAAAGGAGAGGGGCTGCACCCCAAAATGGGGGGGGGGCAGTGAAGGGAGGGGGTTCCTGCCCCAAAACGGGGGGAACAGCAAAGGGAGGAGGGGTGCACCCCAAAATGGGGGGAGCAGCGAAGGGAGAGGGGCTGCACCCCAAAATGGGCTACGGGGAGGACTGAGCCCCAAAATGGGGTCTAGGGGGGGACTGCACCCCAAAATGTGGTTGGGGGGGTGTTTGTGGCCCTGGGGGGACTGCACCCCAAAATGTGGCCCTGTGTGGGGGGGTTGTGCCCCAAAATGTGGCTTGAGAGGGGATTGCACCCCAAAATGTGGGCCGGGGGGGGGGGATTGCACCCTAAAATGGGGCTCGAGGGGGGAGATGTGCCCCAAAATGGGGTCTGGGGGGGTACTGCACCCCCAAAAGTGGTCGAGGGGGGTGGAGCCCCAAAATGTGGTTTGAAGGGGGGGAGCTGTGCCCCAAACTAGGGTCTAGGGGGGTGTTGCACCCCAAAATGTGGTTGGGGGGGGGTCTGCCCCAAAATGGGGCCCAGGGGGAGGTGAAACAAGGAAGAGGGGGGAAGGAGGGGGAGATGCACCCCAAAATGGGGCTGGGGGGGGGATGGAGCCCCGAAATGCAGCTGGAGGGGTTGCAAGCCCCAAATTGGGCTGGGGGGCCTCAAGTCACCCCAAAAATGGAGCTGGGGGGGGCAGCCCCAAATCACCCCAACCTCAAGCTGAGGGAGCCCCAAATCCCCTCAAAACTGGGCCCTGGGTCACCCCACAAGGGCTGGGGGGTCCCCGAATACCCCCCGGTGGGGCTAAAGGACCCCAAAATCCACCCACAGGGCTGGGGGGGGGGGGCAGGTCACCCCAAAAATGGGGCTTGGGGAGGCCCCGAGTTACCCCAGAACCCCCTAAAATGGGGCTGGGGGTGTCCAAATCACCCCAAAATGGGCTGGGGGAGGCCCCGAGTTACCCCAAATCCCCCCAAAATGGGGCTGGGGGGGGCCAAATCCCCCCAAAATGGGGCTGGGGGAGGCCCTGAGTTACCCCAAATCCCCCCAAAATGGGGCTGGGGGGGCCCAAATCACCCCAAAATGGGGCTGGGGGGGGATCGCCCAAATCTCCCCCTAGAACAGGGCTGGGGGGGCCCAAATGTCCCCCAAAACGGCGCTGGGGGGGCAGCCCCCCCCTAGAAAAGCGGGCGCTCCCTGGACGCCCCCAAAGGGCCTGGGGGGTCCCGACCCCCCCTGGGGAGGAGGGCCGGGGGGTGCCGAGCGCCCCCCCCGCGGGGGGTCTGGATCCCCCCCCGGGGCTCAGAGCATGCGGGGGGGGGGCGAGGGGGGCCCCGGGGCGGGGGGGGCCAGGGCGGGGGGGGGCGCGGGGGGGCTCAGAGGGGGTCGAGCATGGTCCGGGGGAGCTGGGGGGGGAGCTGGGGGGGGGATGGAGGATGTGGGCCCGGGGGAGGGGGAGGAGGAGGAGGATGGGGCCGGAGGATGCGGGATGTGGGGCGGAGGAGGGGGAGATGGAGGACGGGGGGCTGTGGGGCCGGGGATGGAGGTGTGGGGCGGGGGATGAAGGTGTGGGGCGGGGGATGAGGATGTGGGGCAGGGGATGAGGATGTGGGGCGGGGGATGGATGCTGTGGGGCGGGGGATGAAGGTGTGGGGCAGGGGATGAAGGTGTGGGGCGGGGGATGGATGCTGTGGGGCGGGGGATGAAGGTGTGGGGCGGGGGATGAAGGTGTGGGGCGGGGGATGAAGATGTGGGGCAGGGGATGAAGGTGTGGGGCGGGGGATGGATGCTGTGGGGCGGGGGCCGGGGGCTGCGGGCGGGTGGGGCGGGGGCCGGGGGGCTCTGGCCTGGGCGGCTCCGGCGGCGGTGGGGCGCGGCGGGTCGGCGCGGCGGTGGGGCGCGGTGGGGCGCGGTGGGGCGCGGTGGGGCGGCGCGGCGGGCGGCCGTGGGGCGGCGGCGGCGGCGGGTGCTGCAGCGGGAGGGGCGGGGGAGGGGGGAGGGGAGGGGGGAGGGGCCTGAGGGGGAGGGGCCACGCCGCGACCCACGGGGGGGGGGAACCCACGGACACCCCCGGCAGCCCCACGGGGGAGCCGTGGGAGCCCCGCGGAGAGCCGCGGCGACGCACCGGGGGGTCCTGGAGCCCCACAGCAGCCCCACAGGGATCCATAGGGACCCCCTGTGACCCACGGCTGCCCCACAGAGCCCCACGGCAGCTCACAGAGCCCCACGGCAGCCCCAGGGGGACCCACAGCTGCCCACCAGGAACCGCGGCAGCCCCACGGCAGCCCCACGGCAGCTCCCAGGGACCCCCGGGACCCCCACAGTGACCCACAGCAGCACCCAGCCCCCCCACTGCAGGGTCACTCTGACCCCCGTCCTGCCCCTCGGCGTCACCGTGCCCCACGTCCTGCCCCACAGATGCCCCATGGAGCAGTGGGTCGGAGCTGGGGGTCCCCCGGGAGCAGGGGGGGTGTCACATCACCGGCCCTCGCACGCCCTCGTGCCCCACACGCGTGTGCAAACGGGGGGGGCCGGCTCTGCCTGGAACTCACCTGGGCCCTGTTGGCGTGGGGACACGGGGACGCACAGACCTCGTGCAAGGGACACACGTGTCCCGTGCAAGGCACACGAGGCCGTGCAGCCCTTGTGCAAGGGACCTGGGGACACAGACTCCTCGCGCAAGGCGCGCAAGGCCACCAGCACCTTGCACAAGAGACTCGGGGCCACGCCGCCCCCGTGCAAGGGACCCGGGGACGCCCGCGCCCCCCCGCGCCCCCCCCGACTCACGGTCGTTGCAGACGGGGCCCCCGTACGAGGTCATGGTGCAGTCGCACGTGAAGCCGTCCCACTGCTGCAGGCAGACGCCCTGGTTGGCGCACGACTCCTCCGTGCACGTCGTGCTCGGGCCTGCGGGCGCCGGCGTCACTGGGGTGCCCCCGCCCCGACCCCCCTGCGCTGGGGGTCCTCGTGCACCCCTGTGCACCCCCGACTGCCTCTGAGCATCCTCGTGCACCCCCGTCTGCATTTGTGCACCCTCGTGCACCCCCGACTGCCTCTGAGCACCCCCGGGCACCCCGTGCACCCCTGTCTGCATTTGTGCACCCC
>NC_134348.1:477716-550996 GCF_964195595.1 Calonectris borealis | reverse complement strand
TCCCCATCCCTGTCTCCGTCCCTGTCCCCATCCCACACTCTCCCAGTCCCCATCTCCCCATCCCTGTCCCTGTCCCCATCCTGTCCCCGTCCCCATCCCATGGTCTCGCAATCCCCGTCCCTGTCCCCATCCCTCTGCCATGCTGTCCCCATCCCTGTCCCCATCCCTGTTCCCTCCATCCCTGTCCCCATCCCTGTCCCCATCCCTGTCCCCGTCCTCATCCCTGTCCCTGTGCCATCCTGTCTCTGTCCGTCCCATGCTCTCCCCATCCCTGTCCCCGACCCTGTCCCGTCCCTGTCCCCATCCATGTCCCTGTCTCCATCCTGTCCCTACCTTGTCCCCGTCCCGTCCCCATCCCCATTCCTGTCCCTATCGGATCCCTGTCCCTGTCCCCATCCGTGTCCCCATCCCCGTCCCTGTCCCCATCCCTGTCCCTGTCCCCATCCCTATGCTGCCGCTGTCCCTGTCCCCGTCCCCGTCCCATCCCCATCCCTGGCCTCATCCCTGTGCCACGCTGTGCCATTTTGTCCCCGTCCCTGTCCCGTTCCTGTCCCCATCGCCATCCCGTCCCTGTCCCCATCCGTGTCCCCATCTCCATCCCGTCCCTATCTTGTCCTCAACCCGTCCGCGTCCCTATCCTGTCCCTGCTCTCATCCCCATCCCCGTCTCTGTCCCTGTCCCCATCCCTGTCCCCATTCCCATCCCTGTCCCCATCCCGTCCCTGTCCCCGTCTCTGCCCCTGTCCCCGTCTCTGTCCCTGTCCCCATCCCGTCCCCATCCCCATCTCGTCCCGTCCCCATCCCCGTCCCTCTCCCCGTCCCCATCCCGTCCCCATCCCGTCCCCATCCCCGTCCCTCTCCCCGCCCCCATCCCCATCCCGTCCCCATCCCCATCCCGCTCCCCATCCCCATCCCGTCCCCCCCGTCCCTCTCCCCGTCCCCATCCCGTCCCCATCCCGTCCCCATCCCCGTCCCTCTCCCCGTCCCCATCCCGTCCCGTCCCCGTCCCCATCCCGTCCCGTCCCCATCCCCGTCCCGCTCCCCATCCCTCTCCCCATCCCCATCCCCATCCCGTCCCCATCCCCATCCCGCTCCCCATCCCCATCCCGTCCCGTCCCCGTCCCGTCCCCGTCCCCATCCCCGTCCCCGTCCCCGTCCCCGTCCCTCTCCCCGTCCCCCCCGTCCCCCCCGCCCCCCGTCCCCCGGTCCCCCGGGCTCACCGACGCGGAAGCCGGAGCCGGTGAGGGTGTCGGCGCTGTGCCCGTTCTCCCCGATGAGGGTCATGTTGGAGCCGGGCTGGCAGGAGTCCCGGCACAGCCCCTTCAGGCAGGTCCGCCGGCAGATCAGGGGGGCGAAGACCACCTTGAACCGCTCCCGCGCCACCGCCGCCCCCCCGCCGCCGCCCCCCAGCGCCGCCACCGCCCCCAGCAGCACCCACACCCCCCCCCACCGCCCCATGGCGCCCGGGGGGGGGGGAGCCCCTCCTCCCCTCCCCCACCGGTGGGACCACCCCCCCCCCCCGCCCCTGGTTTCGGGGGGCACGAGGGGTCAGGGCAAAGCGGGGGCGAGGGCGAGGGGCCGGGGTCTCCCCCCTGGGGGGGGGCGGGTGGGGTGTCCACGGGCCGGGGTCTCCCCCCTGGGGGTGGGGGGAGGGGTCCCGCAGGCCGGGGTCCCCGCCGGGTTGGAGTTTTGGGGGGGTGGGGGGGGGTCCCGGCGGCCGCCTGGGCTCTCCCGTCGGCCTGGGAAGGCGGAAAGGCCGGGATCCGTCTGGAAAAGGGGGGGGGGTGGGGGATGGGGGGGGCCCGCTGGAGCGGGGGAGGGTGGGCGGGGAGCCGGGACGCCTCTGGGTCCTCTCCAGGAATTGGGGGGGGGGTGGGGGGGTGGGGGGAGGGGAGGAACCCGGATGCCCGCGGCCTCGGCCCGGCGTGGGGAAAGGCGGCGGGGGGGGGGGGAGGGGGCCCGGGGGGGGGGAGGGAGTCCCCTGAGGGGAGGAGGGGTACCCCGGGGGGGGGGGGGGGAGGGGTACCCCGGGGGGGGAGGGAGCCCGGGAGGGGGGAGGGAGCCCCCTGAGGGGGGGAGGGGGCCCACACACACACACAGGGGTCCCCCCCGCGGGGGGAGGGGTCGCCCCAGACCCTCGGGGGGGGAGGGGCCCCCCCGCGCCCCGGGGTCCCCCCGCGCGGCGCAGGCACGAGGCGGGGGCGGGGGGGCGTCAGGAGTTTATTTGGTGACGTCCGCGCCCCTCCCCCACCCACCCCCACCCCCCCCCCGGCTTCGTCAGCGGTAACGGGCGGGGGGAGGGGCGGCCCCCCCTTCCAGTGTATAATCAGCCCCTCCCCCCGGGGGCGGGACTTCCTGGGGGTTACCCCCGATGGGGGCGGGGCTTCCTGTTTTGGCTCGCTTATGGGGGCAGGACTTCCTGTTTTGCCCCAGATGGGGGCGGGACTTCCTGTTTTGGCCCGCTGATGGGGGCGGGACTTCCTGTTTTTCTCCCCAATGGGGGCAGGACTTCCTGTTTTGGCCCGCTGATGGGGGCGGGACTTCCTGTTTTTCCCCCCAATGAGGGCAAGACTTCCTGGTTTGGCCCACAGATAGGAGCAGAACTTCCTGGTTTTACCCCCATGGGGGCGGGACTTCCTGTTTTCCCCCCACTGAGGGGACAGAACTTCCTGTTTTTCCCCAATAGGGGCGGGACTTCCCATTTTCCCTCACTAATAGGGGCGGGACTTCCTGCCGTAGACGTGTCCCCACCCTGGCGCAGGCGGGACTTCCTGTAATGCCCTTTGCTTTGACCTATGGAGTGCCTGAGTGGGCGGGACTTCCTCTGGTGCCAGCTGTCTGTCACATCCCGGAGGAGGCGGGGCATCCCTGCAGAGGCGGGACTTCCTGCGTCGCCCCCACCCCACCCCGCCCGTCCATCACGGGGAGGCGGGAGCATCGTCGTCCCTCATTGGTCGTTGAAGGGGTCGCGGGGGCGGGGCCAGGGGTCGCCGGGGGGCGGGTCCCGCCGGGGTCCCGCCGAGACGAAGCTCCAGGGGTCGATGCGGGGGCGCAGGGGGGAGGGGCGGGGCCGCGCCGCGGGGCCGGGGGGGCCGGGGGAGCCGGGGGGGCGCGGGGACGGGGGGCTGGGCAGCGCCGCGCCTGGGGGGCGGGGGGGGGCGTCAGGGGGGCCCCACGGCCCCCCCGAGCCCCGTAACTGCCCCACGGCCCCCCAAAACTGCCCCACGGCCCCCCCGAGCCCCATCATTGCCCCCCAGCCCCCCCCAAACTGCCCCACGGCCCCCCCAAAACTGCCCCACGGCCCCCCCGAGCCCTGTAACTGCCCCATGGCCCCCCCAAACTGCCCCACGGCCCCCCCGAGCCCCGTAACTGCCCCACGGCCCCCCCAAAACTGCCCCACGGCCCCCTCGAGCCCTGTAACTGCCCCATGGCCCCCCCAAACTGCCCCACGGCCCCCCCAAACTGCCCCACGGCTCCCCCGAGCCCTGTAACTGCCCCATGGCCCCCCCAAACTGCCCCACGGCCCCCCCGAGCCCCGTAACTGCCCCACGGCCCCCCAAAACTGCCCCACAGCCCCCCCCAAACTGCCCCACGGCCCCCCCGAGCCCCATCATTGCCCCCCAGCCCCCCCCAAACTGCCCCACAGCCCCCCCCAAACTGCCCCATGGAGACCCCCAAACTGCCCCACAGCCCCCCCAAACTGCCCCACAGCCCCCCCGAGCCCCATCATTGCCCCCCAGCCCCCCCAAACTGCCCCCCAGCCCCCCCAAACTGCCCCACAGCCCCCCCAAACTGCCCCACAGCCTCCCCAAGCCCCATAACTACCCCATGGCCCCCCCAAACTGCCCCCCCAGCCCCCCCCAAACTGCCCCACGGCCCCCCCGAACCCCATCACTGCCCCATAGCCCCCCCATAACGGCCCCCCGACCCCTGGACCTGCCCCATAGAGCTCCAGAGCCGCCCCACAGGCCCCCCAGCTGCCCCATAACCGCCCCACAGACCCCCCCCAAACCGCCCCACTTACCCCACCCGGGGGTCCCAGCACCCGGGCTCAGCTCACGGGGTCTCCGGGCACCCAAGGGCGACGGCTGCAGCACCAGCTCGGGGGTCCCGGGGGTCCGGGCACGGCTCAGCTCAGGGGTCCCGGGGGTCCGGGCTCCCCCTTGCTCGGGGGTCCCGGGGGTCCGGGGCCAATTCAGCTCCAGGGTCCCAGGGGTCTGGGCTCGCCCCTGCTCGGGGGTCCCGGGGGTCCGGGCCCGGCCTGGGTCTGGGGTCCCCGGGGTCCGGACTCGGCTCGGCTCGGGGGTCCCAGGCGTCCGGGCCTGGCTTGGCTCAGGGGACCCGGGGGTCCCGGGCGAGCTCAGCTCCGGGGACCCGGGGGTCCGGGCCCGGCTTGGCTCGGGGGTCCCAGGCGAGCTCAGCTCCGGGGACCCGGGGGTCCGGGCCCGCCCCGTCTCGGGGGTGCCGGGCGTGCGGGCGGGCCGGCGGGGGGAGAGGCGGAGGAGGCCGGGGGAGGGCGGGGGGCTGCGGGGGGTCTCGGCGGGGGACAGGTCGCGGCCCAGCCCCAGGGACGCCAGCAGGGCCGAGCCGCGCAGCAGCGCCCGGCGGAGCAGCCGCGGGGTCCCCCCCCGCTCCCCTCGGCCTTCCTCGGGCTCGGGGGTCCCGGCCTCGCCTGTGGGAGACGGGGGGGGGGGGGTCGTGAGCTGGGGCGGGACCCCCGGGGACCCCCCGGGACCCCCCCGGGACTCACCGTTGGGGGCCGCGTCCCCCGGGCTGAGCTCGTCGGCGTCCAGGTACCAGGTGGTCTCCTCCGGCCGCAGCCTGCGCCTGCGGGGGGGACCCAGGCGTTTCGGGGGGACCCAGGGGTGCGGGTGGGGGGCGGGACCCCCCAGGAACCCCCCAACCCCCCCCCGGTCCAGCACCCACCTGCCGTTGGGGGCGCTGCCCTTCCCCCCGCGTCGCTCCGGCCCCCCGAGCCCCCGCGGCGGCGGCTCCTCCTCCTCCTCCGGCTCCACTGGGGGTAGGGGGGTGATGTCATCCCCGGGGTGGCGTGACATCACACCCGACGCAGCGCGACGTCAGTGCGAAACAGTGATGTCACACCCCACCCACCAATCCCAGCTGGGTTGGTGATGTCATTTCCTGCCCCTTGTCTTCCCGCTTGGTTGCGACATCGCTTCTTCCACCAGCCAAGTGATGATGTCATACGTCAGCAGTGATGACATCACCGCCCAGGCCTCCCCACCAAGCTAGGGCTCTGACATCACCTCCCGCAAAGTCTGACATCGCTAACGACACCTCCCTGATTGGCCGCCTCCCCCCACCCCCCGCGGTGATGTCACTCACGCTGGATGGCGCGCAGGCGGGGGAAGGGGGGCGACCCCCCCCCCGGCCCCTCCTGGGGGTCGCGGCTCCGGGGGTCCCCCCCCGGCGCGGCCTGGACCGTCAGGCGGTGCTTGAAATCTGGGGGGGGGGCAAGAGGTCAGACCCCCCAAAACCCCCCAGCCCCAACTGCCCCCCCAAAGCCCCCGGCCCCCCTCAGCCCCCCCAAAGCCCTTGGCCCCCCCAACTCCCCCAAAGCCCCCAGCCTCCCCCAGCCCCCCCAGCCCCCTCAAAGCCCCCAGCCCCCCTCAGCCCCTCCCAGCCCCCTCAAAGCCCCCAACCCCCCCCAACCCCCCCAGCCCCCCCAAAGACCCCGGCCCCCCTCAGCCCCTCCCAGCCCCCTCAAAGCCCCAGCCCCCCCCAACCCCCCAAAGCCCCCAACCCCCCCAACACCCCCCGGCCCCCTCAAAGCCCCCAGCCCCCCTCAGCCCCTCCCAGCCCCCTCAAAGCCCCAGCCCCCCCTCAGCCCCCCCAAAGCCCCCAACCCCCCCAGCCCCCCCAAAGACCCCAGCCTCCCTCAGCCCCTCCCAGCCCCCCCAAAGCCCCCGGCCCCCCTCAGTCCCTCCCAGCCCCCCCAAAGCCCCCGGCCCCCCCAACCCCCCCCAGCCCCCCCAAAGCCCCCCCCTACCCTGTGGCATGCCGATGTGGTCGGCGGGCCGGCGGGGCCGGCGGAAGGGGGGTCGCCGTCGTTTGGGGGCCGGGGGGGGCCGGGGGGGTCCCCGTAACATGAGGCTGAGCTCCCGCTCCAGCACCTCCAGCTCCCGCCGCGCCACCGCCGCCTCCCGCTGCCGCAGCGCCTCGGCCTGGCACCGCTGCGCCCGCGACGCCCGCGCCACCGCCTCCTCCCGGCTCCGCAGCTCCTGGGGGGGACACGGGGGGGGACACGGGGGGACACGGACCAGCCGTGAGCAGCACAGGGGCAGGATCGGGCTCACGCTGTGGGGTTTGGGGGGCACTTGGGGGTCCCAAGGGGGTCCTAGGTGGTCTGAGGAGGTCTGAGGGGGTCCCAAGGGGGTCCTAAAGGGTCTGAGGGGGTCCCAAGGGGGTCCTAGGTGTCCCGGGGGGCGTCCTAAAGGGTCTGAGGGGGTCCCAAGGGGGTCCTAGGTGTCCCGGGGGGGGTCCTAAGGGGTCTGAGGGGGTCCCAGGGGGGTCCCAGAGTGTCCTAGGTGTCCCAAGAGGGTCTGAAGGGATCTGAGGATGTCCCACGGGGGTCCCAAGGGGGTCCCAAGGGCTCCTAGGTGTCCCAGGAGGGTCCCAGATGTCCCTGGGGGGTCCCAGGGGGATCTGAGGGGATCCCAAGGGGGTCCCAGGGCATCCCAGGGGGGTCCCAGGGGCTCCTAGGTGTCCCAGGAGAGTCCTAAGGGATCTCGGGATGTCCCACGGGGGTCCCAAGGGGGTCCCAGGGGCTCCTAGGTGTCCCAGGAGGGTCCTAAGGGATCTCGGGATGTCCCACGGGGGTCCCAAGGGGGTCCCAGGGGCTCCTAGGTGTCCCAGGAGGGTCTTAAGGGGTCTGAGGGGGTCCCAAGAGGGTCCCAGGGTGTCCTAGGTGACCCACGAGGGTCCTAAGGGATCTGGGGGTGTCGCAAGGGGGTCCCAGGGGCTCCTAGGTGTCCCAGGGGGGTCCCAGATGTCCCTAGGGGTCCCAGGGGGTCCCAGGCATCCCCAGAGGTGGGCAGGAGTCTCAAGGGGGTCCCAGGGTATCCCAGGGTGTACCAGGAGGACCCAGAAGGATCTAGGGGTGTGCCAAGGGGTCCCCAGTTGTCTGAGGTGGGTCCCAGTTATTCAGGTGGAGCCTTAGGGGGTCCCAGAGAGGGTCTCAGGTGTTTGGGGGGGTCCTAGGGAGTCTCTTGATGTCCCAGGGGTCCCAGGAGAGTCCCAGGGAGTCCCTCGATGTCCCAGGGGGGCCCAGGAGGGTCTCAGGTATTTGGGGGGGTCCCAGGGAGTCCCTCGATGTCCCAGGGGGTCCCAGGAGGGTCTCAGGTATTTGGGGGGGTCCCAGGGAGTCCCTCGATGTCCCAGGGGTCCCAGGAGAGTCCCAGGGAGTCCCTCGATGTCCCAGGGGGGCCCAGGAGGGTCTCAGTATTTGGGGGGGTCCCAGGGAGTCCCTCGATGTCCCAGGGGGTCCCAGGGGGTCCCAGGAGGGTCTCAGGTATTTGGGGGGGTCCCAGGGAGTCCCTCGATGTCCCAGGGGTCCCAGGAGAGTCCCAGGGAGTCCCTCAATGTCCCAGGGGGGCCCAGGAGGGTCTCAGGTATTTGGGGGGGTCCCAGGGAGTCCCTTGATGTCCCACGGGATCCCAGGAGGGTCTCAGGTGTTTGGGGGGGTCCCAGGAGACTTATAGGTGTTTGGGGAGGGTCCCGGGGGTCCCCAGGGGGGGTGGCACCTTCTCCCGCGCCCGCAGCTCGTCGAAGAGCCCCTGGATCTCGCGGCGCCAGCTCTCCTGCAGGGAGTGGAAGGACTCGGGGGGCCCCAGCCCCCCCGGCTCCAGCCCCGACAGCCGCCGCAGGATGGCCCCGAAGCCCGGCCGCCGGTGGGGGTCCTGCTCCCAGCAGGCTGCGGGGGGAGCCAGGTGTCCGGGGGGGGCTGCCGGGGGACCCTGGCATCCCCCCTCTGACCCAGGGGGTCCCACTGGGGACCCAGGAGTCTGGGCACCCCCCAACTGCCCCCCCACCCAGGAACCCAGAGCTCCCGGCACCCTGCATCGCCCACAGACGCCCCCCCCCACCCAGGGACCCAGGCGTCCGGGCACCCCCCACCCAGGAACCCAGGCATCCGGGTGCCCCCCAGCCCCAAAAAGGACCCAGGGGTCCGGGTGCCCCCCAACTCTCCCCCCCAAGGACCCAAGCATCTGGGCACCCCCCACCCCAGGGACCCAGGCGGCTGGGCACCCCCAGACCCCCCAACCCAGGGACCCAGGGATCCGGGTGCACTCCAACCCCCCCTACCCACAGACCCAGGCATCCGGGTGCCCCCCAGCCCCAAAAAGGACCCAGGGGTCCAGGTGCCCCCCAACTCTCCCCCCCAAGGCCCCAAGCATCTGGGTGTCCCCCAACCCCACAAAAGACCCAGGCATCCGAGTGCCCCCCAAGTATCCGGGTACCCCACGAAGAACCCAGCCCCCCAGCCCCCCCGCAGCCCCCCGCAGCCCCCCAGCCCCCCCAGACCTGCCATCAGCTGGGCGAAGGGCTGGGGGCAGGTGGAGGGGATGGGCAGCGTCAGCTTGTTGACGGCCACCCCGTAGGCCACCGCTAGCCCGTCGATGCCCCGGTACGGCACCTCCCCCGTCAGCAGCTCCCACAGCAGCACCCCGTAACTGGGGGGGGGGGGTGTCAGACCCCAGACCCGCTCTGACACCCCCCAAAACCCCCAGGGACCCAGGCGTTTGGGTGCTCTGCAATCCCCCACCCAGGGACCCAGGTGTCCAGGCACTCCAGGACCCCCAGGGACCCAGGCATCCGGGCACCCCAGGACCCCCCCACCCAGGGACCCAGGCATCCGGGCACCCCAGGACCCCCAGGGACCCAGGCGTCCGGGCACCCCAGGACCCCCCCACCCAGGGACCCAGGCATCCAGGCACCCCAGGACCCCCAGGGACCCAGGCATCCGGGCACCCCAGGACCCCCCCACCCAGGGACCCAGGCATCCGGGCACCCCAGGACCCCCCCACCCAGGGACCCAGGCATCCGGGCACCCCAGGACCCCCCCACCCACGGACCCAGGCATCCGGGCACCCCAGGACCCCCCCACCCACGGACCCAGGCATCCGGGCACCCCAGGACCCCCAGGGACCCAGGCATCCGGGCACCCCCAAACCCCCCCACCCATGGACCCAGGCGTCCGGGCACCCCAGGACTCAGGGGAGGGGGTCCCCATCTTTCCCCAGAGCCCCCAGGACATCCAGGCACCCTCCAACCCCCCCAATCCATGACCCAGGAATCTGGGTGCTCTCCAAGCCCCCCACCCATGAACCCAGGGATCTGGGTGCCCTCCAAGCCCCCCACCCATGGACCCAGGGATCTGGGTGCCCTCCAAGCCCCCCACCCATGACCCAGGGATCCGGGTGCCCTCCAAGCCCCCCACCCATGGACCCAGGGATCCGGGTGCCCTCCGATGCCCCCACCCATGGACCCAGGGATCCGGGTGCCCTCCGATGCCCCCACCCATGACCCAGGGATCCGGGTGCCCTCCAAGCCCCCCACCCATGACCCAGGGATCCGGGTGCCCTCCAAGCCCCCCACCCATGGACCCAGGGATCCGGGTGCCCTCCAAGCCCCCCACCCATGACCCAGGGATCCGGGTGCCCTCCAAGCCCCCCACCCATGGACCCAGGGATTCGGGCACCCCAACCCCCCCCCCCAGGCCTCGGGACGGGGTGCCCCCCCCCGTGCGGCACCTCCAGACGTCGCTGCCCTTGGAGAAGGTGGAGGCCTTGATGACCTCGGGCGCCATCCAGGCGTAGGTGCCGGCCGCGCTCATCTTCGTCGTGCGCTGCCACTCCCGGGCGAGGCCGAAGTCGGTGATCTTCAGCGTCTTCCCGCTGACGTCGTCCCCCTCCACCGGCTGCGCCAGCAGCACTGGGGGGGGCGGGTCAGGGGGCCCCGCTGTCCGGGACCCCCCCACCCTGGGGACCCCGCTGTCCGGGACCCCCCCCCCCGGTGTTTGGGACCCCCCTACCCCAGGGACCCTGGCGTCCAGGACCCCCCCACCCTGGGGATCTCAGCATTTGGGACCCCCCACCCTGGGGACCCCGGTGTCTGGGACCCCCCCACCCTGGGGACCCGGTGTCTGGGATCCCCCCCACCCTGGGGATCTCAGCATTTGGGACCCCCCACCCTGGGAATCTCAGCAATTGGGACCCCCCACCCTGGGGACCCCGGTGTCTGGGATCCCCCCCACCCTGGGGATCTCAGCAATTGGGACCCCCCACCCTGGGGACCCCGGTGTCTGGGACCCCCCCACCCTGGGGACCTCAGTGTCCAGGACCCCCCCCCCACCCTGGGGACCTTGGCATTTGGGACCCCCCACCCTGGGGACCCCAGCCCCTGCCCCACTGCACACAGCACCCATGGGTGCCCCATCACCCCAACGCACGGTGCATCCCCCACCCCCTGCACCCCCCGCCCCCCCTCCCATTGCACACAGCACCCATGGGTGCCCCCCAGCTCACCCAGCACCCACGGGTGCCCCCCCATCGCACCCAGCACCCACGGGTACCCCCCCCCCATCGCACCCAGCACCCACGGGTGCCCCCCCCATCACACCCAGCACCCATGGGTGCCCCCCCAGCTCACCCAGCACCCACGGGTGCCCCTCCCATCGCACCCAGCACCCACGAGTACCCCCCCCCATCGCACCCAGCACCCACGGGTGCCCTCCCATCGCACCCAGCACCCACGGGTGCTCCCCCCCATCGCACCCAGCACCCACGGGTGCCCCCCAGCTCACCCAGCACCCACGGGTACCCCCCCCATCGCACCCAGCACCCACGGGTGCTCCCCCCCATCGCACCCAGCACCCACGGGTGCCCCCCCCCATCGCACCCAGCACCCACGGGTGCCCCCCCCATCGCACCCAGCACCCACGGGTGCTCCCCCCCATCGCACCCAGCACCCACGGGTGCCCCCCCCATCGCACCCAGCACCCACGGGTGCCCCCCCAGCTCACCGTTGCTGGACTTGAGGTCGCGATGGATGAGGGGGACGGGGGTCCCGGCGTGCAGGTACCGCATCCCCCGCGCCACCTGCCGCGCCCAGTCCAGGAGGACGGCGGGGGGCACCCTGCGCCCCGCCAGCGCCCGCGACAAGGGCCCCCCCGCCGCGAACTCCATCACCAGGCAGAGGTGGGGGGGTTCCAGGCAGACGGCGCGAAGGGCCACCACGTTGGGGTGACGGAGCCGGGCGTAAAGCCGGGCCTCCCGCCTCAGACTGGCCGCCCCCGCCGCCCCCGCGTCCCCCCGCGCCGCCTTCACCGCCACCACCTGCCCCCGCCAGGTCCCCCGGAAGACCCTGCCGAAGCCCCCCGCCCCGATCACCTCCTCCAGCCGCAGCTCCCCGAAAGCCGCCCGCGCCGGACCCCCCCCCGGGGGGGAGGGGGACCGGGATCCTCCCGGGGAGGGGGGGGAAGGGGAGCGGGACCCCCCCGGGGGGGATGGGGAAGGGGAGCGGGACCCCCCTAGGAAAGGGGGGGAAGGGGAGCGGGACCCTTCTGGGGAGGGGGGGGAAGGGGAGCGGGAGCCCCCCAGGAAAGGGGGGGAAGGGGAGCGGGACCCCGCTGGGGGGGATGGGGTGGGGGACACCCGGCCCCACTCCATGGGGTGCTCCCCCACCCCGCCCCGGCTCCCCGGTGATGGGGTTGGGGGGGGGGCTGGGGGTCCTATGGGTGCCTGGGGGGTCCTATGGGTACTCAGGGGGGCCCTGTGGGTGCCTTGGGGGGTCCTGGGGGTGCCTTGGGGGGTCCTGGGGGTGCTCAGGGGGGCCCTGGGGGTGCTCAGGGGGGCCCTGTGGGTGCCTCGGGGGGGTCCTACGGGGCTCAGGGGGACCCCATGGGGGCCCTATAGCTCCTAGGGGTCACCAGGGACCCTATAGGTGCTGCCTGTAGGGTCTGACAGCTCCTGGGGGTCCCGCTGGGGCACCGGGGGGCCTATGGGGGTCTATGGGTGCCTGTGGGGGCCTATGGGGGTCTACGGGTGCCTATGGGGACCTATGGGGGTCTACGGGTGCCTATGGGGACCTATGGCTCCTGGAGGTCACTGGCTGTCCCCATGGGTCCCTCTACCTTACCTGAGTCTCTGTGGGCTCCTATAGCTGCTGTAGGTCCCTTATAGGCTGCCACGGTCCCTGCGTGTCCCTATGGATCCCTACAGCCTCTATGGGTCCCTGATGGTCCCAATTGCTTCTGTAGCTCCCTGCAAACCCTATAGGTTTCTCCCGTCCCTACAGGTCCCTGCGGATTTCTGTAGTTTCCATGGGTTCCGGGGGGTCCCTATAGTCTCTGTAGGCTCCTGGGGGTCCCTATATGTCTGTGGGGATCCCTATGGTCTCTGTAGGTCCCTGGGGGTTCTTATGGTCTCTATGTGTTCCTGGGGATCCCTATAGTCCCTGGGGGACCCTGGGGATCCCTATAGGTCCCTGGGGGTCTCTATGGGTCCCTGGGGGTCCCTATAGGTCCCTGGGGGTCGCTATGGTCTCTATGGGTCCCTGGGGATCCCTATAGGTCCGCGGGGGTCCCTATGGTCTTTATGAGTCCCTGGGGATCCCTATAGGTCCCTGGGTGTCCCTATGGTCTCTGTAGGTCCCTGGGAGTCCCTATAGGTCCCTGGGGGTCCCTATGGGTCCCTGGGGGGCCCTACAGCCCCTCCCGGCCGCCACAAGCCCCTATGGGCCCCCCGGGTCCCTCCGCGCCCGCCCCCGGTCCCCTCCACCCCCCCCGTCCCCTCCGCTCCCCCCCCCCGCTCCCCTCCCGTCCCCCGGGGCCCCCCCTCCGCCCCCGTCCCGTCCCCGCCTGGTCCCCGCCGGTGCCTCCCGTGTCCCGGGGGGGGGAAGGAAGCGGCGTCTGGCGGCGGCGTCCCCCGGGGTGGTGCTGGGGAGGGGGTGGGGGGGGGAAAAGGGGGGCGGCCCGGACGGCTGTGGGTTCCCCGGGGTTCGGCGGCGGTTCCCCCCCCGGCCCGGCCCGGCCCGCGCTGGCTGGAGGCGGCACCGGGAAGGCGGAGCCGGGACATTGTCACCGGGACAAAGGAAAAGGAACCAGGGCCGGACGGGGCGGGCCCGGGGCTGGGCTGGGGGGACCGGACGCACGGGCCCTCGGGGCGGAGGGGGGGGGGTGGCGGCAACCGGACCCCCGGGACCGTTCGGGGACCCCCGGGACCGCTCGGGGGGCGCCGGGACCGGGCTGGGGGGTGGCGAGAGAGGGGGGAGCTGAGGCCCGGTGGCCCGGGGCCTACCCCGAGGCCTAGGCCCGCGGTGGGGCGGCGAGGCCTGCGGGGCGGAGCGGGGCTGGCGGGGGGGGGGCCCGGATGGGGGGGTGCCCCCCCGTGGGCGGGGCCGGGGTCCCCCTGTGGGTGGGGCCGTGGGTGGGGCCGTGGGTGGGGCCGAGGTCCCTCCCCCCCCGTTAAAGGCCGCGGGGGGACCCCAGCGTCCGGCCCCGCCCACTCCCCCCTCGCTGCGCGCATGCGCGGAGCCCCCCCTCCCCGGCCGGCGCGGCGCGTTGTGCGCAGGCGCGGCGGGATGGGCGGGGCAGCCCCCTCTCGGCGCTGCTCTCAGGGCGCATGCGCAGAGGCGCTTCCGGTCCGGGAAGGCGCGGCTACCGATGCCTGCGCGCGCGCCCCCCTCTAGTGCGCATGCTCAGGGCGGGGCGGGAGGGGGCGTGTCCGCTCGTACGCATGCGCTCTGCGCTCACGGCGAGGCGCGCGGCGGTAGTGCGCATGCGCTAGGCGTGTGGGGGCGTATCCCTCCGAGCGCATGCGCGCTACGCAACTATGGGCCCGCGCGGCGCTAGCGCGCATGCTCCAACAGGAGGGGGCGTGTCGCTCGCTCAGCCCCTCCTACCCCCCCGCCCACTCGGCGCTCCTGCGCATGCTCCTGCGTCGCGCATGCGTTCGGAGGGTGGTCGCACGCGTGACGTCAGACGCGCGCCCCGGAAGCGCTGCCGAGCGTTTCCGGCGCGGACCCGGAAGCGGCGGCGGCCGCCGGCGGAGCGGGGTGGCGGGGCCGCCCATGGCCGCGGGGCGGGGACGGCGGCGGCGGCGGCGGCGGGGGGGCGGTGGCGGGAGCAGCGATGGGGTCGCAGGCGCTGCAGGTGCTGCGGCAGGGCGTGTGGGCCTCGCTGACGGGCGGCTGGTTCCTGGACCCGCACCAGAGCGCCTTCGCCAACTGCTTCCACCTCTACGCCTGGCTCTTCCTGCTGGGGCTGCCGCTCGTCCTCTACACGGTGAGCCGGGGGGTCCTGGGGGGGGTCCCGGGGGCTGCGGGGGGTCCCAGGGCGGTCCTGGGGGGTCTCTGGGGGCCGAGAGGGGTCCTGGGGGGCCCCGGGAGGGGGCTGGGGTCCGGGAGGGGGCCCGGGTGGGGTCTTGGGGTGTTGGAGGAGGCCTGAGGGGGCCTCTTGGGTCTCTGGGCGCCGAGAGGGGTCCTGGGGGGCCCCGGGAGCGGGGCTGGGGTCCGGGAGGGGGCCCGGGTAGGGTCCTGGGGTGTTGGAAGAGGCCTGAGGGGGTCTCTGGGGGCCCAGGAGGGTCCTGGGGGGCTCCGGGAAGGTTCTGGGGTCCGGGAGGGGGCCCGGGTAGGGTCCTGGGGTGTTGGAAGAGGCCTGAGGGGGTCTCTGGGGGCCCAGGAGGGTCCTGGGGGCCGGGAGGGGTCCTGGGGGGGTCTTTGAGGGCCGGGAGGGGTCCTGGGTGACCCCGGGAGTGGTTCTAGGGTCCAGGAGGGGGCCCGGGTGGCGTCCTGGGAGGTCCTGGGTTCTGGGAGGGGGCCCGAGGGGGGCCGGGAGGGGTCTCTGGTGCATGCTGGGGGCTGGGAAGGGGCCCAGGGGTGTCCTGGGGGGGTCCCTGGGGTGCAGGAGCAGTCCTGGGGGCTGGGAGGGAGCCTGCAGGGGACCAGGAGGGGCTCAGGGGGGTCTTAAGAGCCGGGAGGGGGGCGAGGGGTGGTTCTAGGGGGTTCTGGGGGCCAGGAGGAGTCGCAGGGGGTCCTGGGGGGAGTCCTGAAGGCCGGAGGAGGGTCTGAGAAGGGTCCCGGAAAGCTTGGGGGTGGTTTAGGGGCTGGGGGGGCTCCCGGGGGGTCTTTGGGGTGTCCTGGGGGTGGCACCTGACACCCCCCCCCCCCCAGGCGCTGCCCCCCAGCCCGGGGGTGGGGGCCCTGTACTGCGGGCTGGTGGCCGCCTTCTTCGCGGCGGTGAAGACAGTGAACTACCGGCTGCACGCCATGTTCGACCGGGGGGCCGAGCCCGAGGGGGACCCCGAGGGGGGCGGCGAGGGGGGGGCGGCCGCCCTGCTGCGGCCCCGCACGCCTGAGGAGGGGGAGAGCCCCCCGAGGTGAGTGGGGGGGGGGTCGGCTGCTGTTTGGGGGGGCTGTGGGGGCTTTCAGGGGGGACGTGGGAGTGGGTGGGAGCTCCTGGGGGGCTGTGATAAGTCCTGGGGGGGCAGGAGAGCCGTGTGATGGGTTCTGGGAGGGAGGGCTTGGGGAGGTGGGGGGGCGTGGAAGGTCCCCAATAGGCTGGGGGATGGTCCCAGGGGCTGGGGGGTCGCGGGGGGTGTGGGCAGGGCCATCGGGGGGGTCTGTGGGGCAACCGGGGGGTTTTCTGGGGCTGGGGGGGGGCACCCTGTGGGTCTGTGGGTGCTCCAGGGTGGAAGGGGGGGTGCAGGGGGTCCCCTCGTGCCCCCCCACCCGCTGACAGCCCCCCGCAGGCCCCCCGGGGGGGGGGTGGAGCTGACGGTGTTCCGACGGCCGGGCTCGACCCCCCCCGTGCGCTGCAGCTCCCAGCACTCGCTCTGCGGCTTCAACCAGCTCTCGGTAAGTGGGGGGGGGGGCGCGGGGGGGGGGCGTTCTCTGCAGCGGGGGGGTCCCCGTGTCCCCCCATAACCCACCTGTCCCCCCCCAGGAGCTGCTGCCTCACCTGGAGAACAGCGGAGCGGCCAAGGGTGGGTGTCACCGCGTCACCGTCGCCCCCCCAGCCCCCCCACGGCCCTGAGACCCCCACCCCCGTGTCCCCCCACCCCAAGGCGTGTGTCCCCCCCCCAGATATCCGCCAGCTGGTGCGGGAGCAGGGCAGCAACAACGTCATCGTCACCGCGGCCGACCGCGACCGCCTGTGCCGCGGCCCCCCCGCCGCCACCGGTGGGTCTGGGGGGGCACGGGGCGCTGGGGGGGGGCACGGGGCGCTGGGGGGGGGGCAGCCCGGATGCCGGGGTCCCCCCTGACCCTCTTCCCCCCCTCCCCAGCCACGGGGAGCCCCTCGGCAGCCGGCGCGGAGGAGGGGGTCCCGGCCGGCAGCCCCCCCCCGTCCCCCCCCCGGCGCGGGGGCTCGTCGGAGAGCGGGCTGAGCGGGGGGGGGCCGGGGCGCGGGACCCCCAGCAGCCAGCGCACGGCCTCCACCCGCCTGGACAGCCCCGGGGCCCCCCCGGCAGGCAGCGACACCGACCCCCCCTCCGAGACCGAGCCCCCCCCGAGGGCTGGGGGGGGCCGGGGGGGGTCCTCGGGGGGCTCCAGCCTCAGCCTGGCTTCCAGCCACCGCCCCCCCTCTTGCTCTTCCTCCTCCTCCTCCTCTTCCTCCTCCTCCAGCCTCTCGGCTGACTCCCCCCCCCGCCGCCCCCCCGGCCCCCCTCGCCGCCCCCCCCGCCCCCACCCAGCCCCTCTGGCCAAGGCCGACCTGGAGGCCCCCCCTGAGGGGGGCGGGGGGGAGGCGGACGGGGGGCCCCCCCCAGAGGGTGACCGGCCAGGGGAGACCCCCAACGTAGGAGGTGAGTGGGGCGGGGGGGGGCTAGCCCCATAGCGGGGGGGTCCAAGGGGGGAACCAGCCCCATAGCGGGAAGATTTGGGGTGCAGCCCCGTGGGGGGGGGTCCAAGGAGGGAATCAGCCCCATAGTGAGAAGATTTGGGGGTCCCAGTTCTTTGGGGGGGGTCCAAGGAGGGAAGCAGCCCCATAGTGGGAAGATTTGGGGGGTCAACCCCACAGCAGGGGGGCTGGGGGGGTTCCAGCCCTGTAGCCAAGGTGTTCTGGGGGGGGGGGGGCCCAGCCCCATAATTGGGGGGTCCTGGACGGCTGGGGGGGGGGTGCAGCCCCACAGTGAGAAGATTTGGGGTGACCTTCCCCATAACTGGGTTGTCCGGGACATTTTGGGGGGGTCCAGTCCCATAGCGGGAGGACTCGGGGTGCCCAGCCCCGTAGCTGGGGGAGTCCTGGAGGCGGGGGGGGGCGGGGGGCTGTGGCCGCCCCCCCAACCCCTGTCGTCCCCCCCCCAACGCCAGCCCTGGGGGGGCAGCGGGGGGCCCCCCCCGGCCAGGCCACCCGCCGCCGCCACCACGCCGGCTCCAACCCCACGCCGCCCTCCTCCGCCATGGGCTCCCCCCCCAGGTGAGCCCCCCAATCTTCCTCTACCCCCCCCCCCCCCGCCTGCCCGGCCCCCTCCTGAGCCCCCCTCTCCCCCCCCCCCCAGGCTGCCCGAGCCCCCCCGGGGCCGCCCGGCCCCCCCGGGGCGGGCGCTGACGCTGCCGGCGGCGCTGCAGCTGGCGGGGGCCCTGCTGCTGCCCCGGGGGGCCCTGCACGAGGCGGCCGCCTTCGACGACACCTCCGAGGGCGCCGTCCACTACTTCTACGACGAGAGCGGTGAGACGCGGACCCCCCCGGAGCCCCCAGACCCCCCCCGGAGCCCCCAGACCCCCCCTGGAGCCCCCAAACCCCCCCGGAGCCCCTAAACCCCTTCTCGCTCCCCGCAGGCGTCCGGCGTTCCTACACCTTCGGGGCGGCGGGGGGCGGCTACGAGAACCCCGTGGGGCAGCAGAGCGGGGCCGAGCCCCCGGCCGGCGGCACATGGTGAGCGGGGGGCTCTGGTGGTGGTGAGGGGGGAGATTTGGGGTGTCCTGGTTCCATAGCAGTGGGGTTTGGGGTGTCCTGATTCCATAGCGGGGGGGTTTGGGGGGGTTTGGGGGGGCCCCTGCCCTGTGGCTGGGAGTTTTGAGGTGTCTCGGGTCTGTAGAAAGAGCTTTGGGGTGTCCTTGGTGCCATAACTGGGGCGTTGGGGTGTCCTAGACCTCCAGTGAGAGATTTGGGGGGGTCCTGGTGCCATATCCAAGAGATTTGAGGTGTCTCAGGTTTGTGGCGAGAGACTTGGGGCGTCCCTGATGCCATAATTGGGGGGTTTGGGGTGTGCCAGTCCTGTAGCAAGAAATTTGGGGTGCCCCTGGCTCCATAACTGGGGAATTTGGGGTGCCGCAGCCCTGTAGCAAGAGATTTGGAGTGTTCCTGGTTTCACGTCCAGGGGATTTGGGGTGTCTCAGGCCTGTAGCGAAACATTTGGGGTGTCCCTGGCCCCTTAACTGGGGGATTTGGGGTGCCCCAATCCTGAAGCAGGAGATTTGGGGTGTTTCTGGTTCCATATTCAGGAAATTTCGGGTGTCTCAGGCCTGTAGCGAGAGATTTGGGGTGTCCCTTACCCCGTAATTGGAGAATTTGGGGTGTCTCAAGTCTGTAGTAAGAAATTCGGGGTGTTCTTGGCTTCGTAAATGGGGGGTTTGTGCTGTCCCAGCCTTGCAGTGGGATATTTGGGGTGTCCCTGGCCCCATAACTGGGGGGTTGGGGTGCCCCAGCCCTGTAGCAGGAGGTTTGGGGGGTCCTGGCCTGATAGCTGTGGGGTTTGAGGGGTCCTGGCCCGATAGCTGAGAGATTTGGGGTGCCCCAGCCCCATAATGGGGGGGTTTGGGGGGGTCTTACCTCCATAGCTGGGGGTTTGGGGTCTTCCAGCCCTGTAGTGGGAGATCTGGGGGGGTCTGGACCCCCATTTGGGGGGTTCAGGGTGTCCTGGTCCCATAGTTGAGGGCTTTGGGGTTCCCAGCCCCACAGCAGGGGGGTTTGGGGGTTCCTGCCCCCCCTCACACCCTGTCCCCCCCCTCCCCAGGGACCGTCACTCGCCCTCCTCCAGCGTCACCTCGGCGGAGGCGGCCGAGGGTCCCCCCCGTCCCCCGGGGGGGCTGCCGCTGCGCCGGGGGCCCCTCGAGGTGCCCGAGGTGAGTGGGGGGCACGCGGGGGGGGGACAGGGGACACGGGGGGGGGGGACGCGGAGATGAAGATATGGGGGGGGGACGCATCTGTCCCTCGCAGAGCAGCTGGGGGGGGTGTAAGGCGGCTACGGGGGGGCTTGGGGTCCAGGGGGGTGCCAGGGGACCGGTGTCACCCCCTACCCCCCCTCAGCTGGAGCTGCTGGAGCCCCCCCGGGAGCCGGCGGGGTCCCGGCCCCCCCCCCGCCGCGCCTACCGCTGCCGGGTGCTGCCGGGGCGCTGGGTGCGCCTGCGCTACGACCGCCTGGCCCTGCTGGCCCTGCTCGACCGGTGAGCGGTGCCGGGGGGGCCGGGACCCCCCCGGGACCCCCCAGCCCCTCTGTGACACTGGGGGGTGACCCCAAACCCCCCCCCGACCCTTCAGTGTCCTGGGAACGATCCTGAGGGCCCTGTGGGTTTGGGGACATCCCTGAGACCCCCCCCCCGACCCCAGGGACGTCCCCAAACCACCACCCCCACCTTAGGGACATCCCTGAGACCCCCCTGGCTCCAGGGACGTCCCCAAACCACCACCCCCACCTTAGGGACATCCCTGAGACCCCCCCTGACCCCAGGGACTTCCCCAAACCGCCCCCCCCCACCTTAGGGACATCCCTGAGACCCCCCCTGACCCCAGGGACGTCCCCAAAGCGCCCCCCCCACCTTACGGACATCCCTGAGACCCCCCCTGACCCCAGGGACGTCCCCAAACCGCCCCCCCCACCTTAGGGACATCCCTGAGACCTCCCCTGACCCCAGGGTTGTCCCCAAACCGCCCCCCCCACCTTAGGGACATCCCTGAGACCCCCCCTGACCCCAGGGACGTCCCCAAACCGCCCCCCCCACCTTAGGGACATCCCTGAGACCTCCCCTGACCCCAGGGATGTCCCCAAACCGCCCCCCCCACCTTAGGGACATCCCTGAGACCCCCCCTGACCCCAGGGACGTCCCCAAACCGCCCCCCCCCACCTTAGGGACATCCCTGAGACCCCCCCTGACCCCAGGGATGTCCCCAAACTGCCCCCCCCACCTTAGGGACATCCCTGAGACCCTCCCTGACCCCAGGGACGTCCCCAAACCGCCCCCCCACCTTAGGGACATCCCTGAGACCCCCCTGGCTCCAGGGACGTCCCCAAACCGCCCCCCCCACCTTAGGGACATCCCTGAGACCCCCCCTGACCCCAGGGATGTCCCCAAACTGCCCCCCCCACTTTAGGGACATCCCTGAGACCCCCCCTGACCCCAGGGATGTCCCCAAACCACCACCTCCACCTTAGGGACATCCCTGAGACCCCCCTGGCTCCAGGGACGTCCCCAAACTGCCCCCCCCACCTTAGGGACATCCCTGAGACCCCCCCTGACCCTAGGGACGTCCCCAAACCACCACCTCCACCTTAGGGACATCCCTGAGACCCCCCTGGCTCCAGGGACGTCCCCAAACCGCCCCCCCCCACCTTAGGGACATCCCTGAGACCCCCCTGGCTCCAGGGACGTCCCCAAGCCCCCCCACGACCCCAGGGACGTCCCCACGTCCCCCAGGGCCATCCCCATCCCACCGGGGTCCCCCATCCACCCCCCCACGCTCGTGGGGGGGCCCCGTACATGTGTGTCCCCCCCCAATCCGTCACCTCGCAGGAACCGCCGGGTGCCGGAGAACGTGCTGGCGGTGGCCCTGGTGGCCCTGGTGGCCTTCCTGGGCTACGGGCTGCTGCTGCGGGGGCTCTTCCGCGACCTCGGCCTCTTCCAGTTCTGCCTCGTCATCGCCGGCTGCCAGTACTCCCTGCTCAAGGTGGGGGGGCAAAGGGGGCCCTGGGGGGGGCAAAAAGGATCCCCAGGGGGTCCCTAGGGGGGCAAAGTGGTCCCTGGGGGAGCAAAGGGGTCCCCAGGGGGACAAAGGGGGTCCCCGGCAGGGGCAAAGGGGTCCTCAGGGGGTCCCTAGGGGGGCAAAGGGGTCCCCGGGGGGAGCAAAGGGGTCCCCGGGGGGGGGCAAAGGGGTCCCCGGGGGACAAAGGGGGTCCCTAGGGGGAGCAAAGTGGTTCCCAGGGGAGCAAAGGGGTCCCCAGGGGGACAAAGGGGGTCCCCGGTGGGGGCAAAGGGGTCCCCAGGGGATCCCTAGGGGGGCAAAGTGGTCCCCGGGGGAGCAGAGGGGTCCTCAGGGGGACAAAGGGGGTCCCCGGGGGGGGCAAAGGGGTCCCCAGGGGGTCCCTAGGGGGGCAAAGAGGGACCCCAGGGGGTCCCCGGGGGGCAAAGGGGTCGCTGGGGGAGCAAAGGGGTCCCTAGGAGGGGAAAAGGGGTCCCCAGGGGGTCCCTGGGGGGGCCACAGGGGGTCCCTGGGGGGGCATAGGAGGTCTGTTGGGGGCTAAAGGGGGTTCCTGGGGGGGGCAAAAGGGACCCCAGGGGGTCCCCGGGGGGGCAAAGGGGTCCCTGGGGGGGCAAAGGGGTCCCTAGGAGGGGAAAAGGGGTCCCCAGGGGGTCCCTGGGGGGGCACAGGGCGTCCCTTGGGGGGTTAAGGGGGTCCCTGGGGGAGGCAAAGGGGGTCCCAGGGGGGCAAAGGGGGTCCCGGGGGGTCAGAGGGGTCCCCGAGAGACTAAAGGGGGTCCATGGGGGCACCCAGGGGGGCAGAGGGGGTCCATGGGGGCACCCAGGGGGCAGAGGGGTCCTGGGGGCGCGTGGGGGGGCACAGGGGTCCCCCCGTCCCCACGGCGTCCCCTCTCCTCCTCCAGAGCGTGCAGCCGGACGCCGCCTCCCCCATGCACGTGAGTGACTGGGGGGCCTATAGGTGCCGTATGGGGCTCGGGGGACGTCTATAGGTGCTCTATAGCTTGTTGGGGGTCCTACACCTGCTATATGGGTTGGGGGGGCCATATACATGCTGTGTCATTTCTGTGGTGTATTTTGATGTGGTATATGACGGTGAGGATTCTATACATATAGTATACGACTTTAAACATATTGCTATAGGTGATGCATAGTATGGGACTGTTGCTATACATACTGCGTAGTGTTAAGAGAGTCTTAATGGCAGTTTTAGGGTGTAGGGCGCTTTATATAAGTTACATTGTAGTGTAGATCAAGCTCTATATGTGCTATACGATTTTAAAAACATCTATATGCATGGTGCATAGTGCTAGGGGGGTGATATGTGGGGATATACGGTCCTGGGGGGGGTCTGTGCACGTGCTGTATGGCGTTAGAGGTGTTCTTATGTGCCACATGGTTCAGACCAGCTATATGTATTTTATAGAATTATAAAGAAGTCTCTATACTTGCTGTGTGGTTCGGGGGGGTTTTCTATATGTGTTGTACATCTCTGAGAGGGGCGTCTCTGTCTGCTATATGGCATTGGGGCGTTCCTATATGAGCTATATGGTTTTGTAGAGTGTCTATATGGGCTGTATGGTCTTGGGGGGGTGCCTATATATGCTGTATGGTGTTGGAGCATTTCTTTATGGGTTATATAGTTTTGCAGAGTGTTTACGTGGGCTGTGCAGTGTTGGGGGGTGCCTATATATGCCATATGGTGTTGGGAGCTCCG
Source organism: Calonectris borealis (assembly GCF_964195595.1). Classification (NCBI taxonomy): domain Eukaryota; kingdom Metazoa; phylum Chordata; class Aves; order Procellariiformes; family Procellariidae; genus Calonectris; species Calonectris borealis. The sequence goes on along the minus strand of NC_134348.1, from coordinate 528,346 downwards.
TATATGGGCTGTATAGTTTTGTAGAGTGTTTACATGGGCTGTACAATGTGGGGGGGTGCCTATATATGCCATATGGTGTTGGGGGATTCCTATATGGGCTATATAGTTTTGCAGAGTGTTTCCATGGGCTGTACAATGTTGGTGGGTGCCTATATATGCTGTATGGCGTTGGGGGATTCCTATACGGGTTATATAGTTTTGCAGAGTGTTTACGTGGGGTGTGCAGTGTTGGGGGGGCGCCTATGTATGCTGTATGGGTTTGGGGGTCCCTATATGAACTACGTGTTTTTATGGGTAGCGTATACGATCTGTGTTGTTTTGGGGGCCCCAAGGGGGGGTCACCGTGCACATTATACGGCCCACAGGGGTCCCTAAACATGCCGTATGGCCCCGGGGGGGTCCCTCTGCCTGCTGGGGGGGGCAGGGGAGGGTGACAGTGCCCGGGGGGGTCCTGGGGAGGGGGTCCATGCCCCCCCCCCCCCCCCACCCTGCTGACCCCCTCCCCGCAGGGCCACAACCGGCTGATCGCCTACAGCCGCCCCGTCTACTTCTGCCTGGCCTGCGCCCTCATCTGGGGGCTGGACGCCGCCGCCCGCGCCCCCCCCGCGCCCCCCCCGGCCCCCACCCCGCTCTGCGGCCTCCCCCTCCTCACCCCCGCCGCCGCCCGCGCCGCCCGCGACGTCGCCACCGGTGAGAGCGCAGACCCCCCGGGGTGGGGGGGGCTCTGGGGAGATGGGGGGGGCTCTGGGGAGGTGGGGGGGGCTCACTAACACCCCCCCCGGCTAATTTTGGTGCCCCCCCCCCAGTGTTCACCCTCTGCTTCCCCCTGGTTTTCCTGCTGGGGCTGCTGCCCCAGGTCAACACTTGCCTGATGTACCTGCTGGAGCAGGTCGACATGCACGTCTTCGGCGGCACCGGTAGGCTCTTAGAGCCCCCCAAAAAAGGTTTGGGGACCCCCCCCATACCCCGTTTCGGCTCTGGGGGGGGGGTCCTGCTCACCTCCCCCCTCCTCGCAGCCGCCACCAGCCCCCTGGCCGCTCTCTACGGGCTGGCTCGCAGCCTCCTGGTCGCCGCCGCGCTCTACGGCTTCTGCCTGGGGGCCATCCAGGTACGGGGGGGCTCCGGGGGGGTCCCTGATCCGCCCTGGGGGTCTCTGATGTGCCATGGGGTCCCCAGGGGGGCCCTGATCTGCCCTGGGGGGTCTAAGTCTGCACCAGGAGGTCCCTGATCCGCCCTGGGGGTCCCTGACGTGCCGTTGGGTCTCTGGGGGGGGCCCTGATCTGCCCTGGGGGGTCTAAGTCTGCACCGGGGGGTCCCTGATGCGCCCTGGGGGTCCCTGACGTGCCCTCGGGTCTCTGGGGGGGGGGCCCTGATCTGCCCCGGGGGGGTCTAAGTCTGCACCAGGGGGTCCCTGATCCATCCTGGGGGTCCCTGACGTGCCATGGGGTCCCCAGGGGGGCCCTGATCTGCCCTGGGGGTCCCTGATGTGCCATGGGGTCCCTGGGGGGCCCCTGATCTGCCCCAGGGGGTCTCAATCTGCCCCAGGGGGGTCCCTGATCCACCCTGGGGGTCCCTGACGTGCCATGGGGTCCCCAGGGGGACCCTGATCTGCCCTGGGGGTCCCTGACGTGCCATGGGGTCCCTGGGGGGGCCCTGATCTGCCCCAGAGGTCCCCAGGGGGGGCCCTGATCTGCCCTGGGGGTCCCTGATCTGTCTGGGGGTCCCTGAGCTTACCCCGGGGTCTCTGTGGCGTTTGGATCTGTCTCTGGGGGGTTCTGGGGGGCTCGTGGGGTCCCTTGGGGGGCACCTGGGAGTCACCGGGGGATTCAAACCTGCCTGGGGGGGGTCTCCAACCGCCTATGGAGCTCATGGGGTCCCTTGGGGGGCACCTGGGGGTCACTGGGGGGTTCAAACCTGCCTGGGGGGGGTCTCCAACCGCCTATGGAGCTCATGGGGTCCCTGGGGGGACTCATGGGGTCCCTGGGGGGGCACCTGGGGGTCCCTGGGGTGTTCAAACCCACCTGGGGGGGGTCTCCAACCAGCCTATGGAGCCCGTGGGGTCCCTGGGGGGGCTCATGGGGTCTCGGGGGGGGTCCCTGGGGGGTTCAAACCTGCCTGGGGGGGTCTCCAACTGCCTATGGAGCTCATGGGGTCCCTTGGGGGGCACCTGGGGGTCCCTGGGGTGTTCAAACCCGCCTGGGGGGGTCTCCAACGGCCTATGGAGCCCGTGGGGTCCCTGGGGGGACTCGTGGCGTCCCTGGGGGGGCACCTGGGGGTCCCTGGGGGGTTCAAACCCACCTGGGGGGGTCTCCAACCGCCTATGGAGCCCGTGGGGTCCCTGGGGGGACTCGTGGCGTCCCTGGGGGGGCACCTGGGGGTCCCTGGGGGGTTCAAACCCACCTGGGGGGGTCTCCAACCGCCTATGGAGCCCGTGGGGTCCCTGGGGGGACTCGTGGCGTCCCTGGGGGGGCACCTGGGGGTCCCTGGGGGGTTCAAACCCACCTGGGGGGGTCTCCAACGGCCTATGGAGCCCATGGGGTCCCTGGGGGGACTCGTGGGGTCCCTTGGGTGGCTCATGGGGTCACCGTGGGCCCTAAGAGGGTTGTAGGGTGCCCATGGGGCTGGCGGGGTGCCCGTGGGCCCCCCCTGACGCCCCCCCCACCCCCCAGGCGCCGTGGGGGGAGCAGCAGGTCCCCCTCCTCTTCTCCGTCTTCTGCGGGCTCCTGGTCGCCTCCTCCTACCACCTCAGCCGGCAGAGCAGCGACCCGGCCCTGCTGTGGTGGGGGGCCGGGGGGGTCCGGGGGGGCTGCGGGTGGAATGGGGGGTCTAGGGAAGGAAGGGGGGGTCCCTGGGGGCGGGGGGGGATGACACAGAGGGAGCCTGGATGCTTGGGTCCCCTGGGGTGGGGGCACGGGGGGGACCCCTGGGCACCTGGGGGGGGTCCCGGGTACCTGAGTCCTCCTGCCCAGGGTGGGGGGGGCGGTCCTGGACTCCTGTGTCCCCCTTCTTGGGGTTTGGGGGGGTCGCAGACGCCTGGGTCCCCCTTTTTGTAGTGTGTGGGGAGGGTCCTGGACGCCTGGGTCCCCCCCTCTTGGGGTGTGAGGGGGGGTCCTGGATGCTTGGGTCCCCCCTTTTTGGGGTTTGGGGTGGTTCTGGATGCCTGGGTCCCCCCTCTTGGGGTGTGTGGGGTCCTGGATGCTTGGGTCCCCCCTTTTTGGGGTTTGGGGTGGTTCTGGACGCTTGGGTCCCCCCTCTTGGGGTGTGTGTGGGGGTCCTGGATGCCTGGGTCCCTTCTTTTTGGGGTTTGGGGGGGTCCTGGACTCCTGGGTTCCCTCTCTTGGGGTTTGGGGGGGTCCTGGACTCCTGGGTTCCCCCTCTTGGGGTGTGGGGGGGTCCTGGACGCCTGGGTCCCCCCTCTTGGGGTGTGGGGGGGTCCTGGACTCCTGGGTTCCCTCTCTTGGGGTTTGGGGTGGTTCTGGACTCCTGGGTTCCCCCTCTTGGGGTGTGGGGGGGTCCTGGACTCCTGGGTTCCCCCTCTTGGGGTATGGGGGGGTCCTGGATGCCTAGGTCCCCCCTTTTTGGGGTTTGGGGGGGTCCTGGACTCCTGGGTTCCCTCTCTTGGGGTTTGGGGGGGTCCTGGACGCCTGGATTCCCCCTCTTGGGGTGTGGGGGGGTCCTGGACGCCTGGGTCCCCCCCCAGGTCCCTCATCCGGGCCAAGCTGTTCCCCGAGCTGGAGAGCCGCAGCCCCGAGGGGCCGCCGGGCAGCGAGGTCCGGGACCCCCTCCCCGAGCAGCTGCGCACCTCCCTGGTGAGGACGGGGGGGGGACACGTCGGGGACACGGGGAGGGGGGTGTGGGGACATGGGGGACGCCGGGGGGGGATCTTGGACACCGTGGGGCGCCCCAGGGACACTGTGGGTGCTTGGGGGGCGTTGGGGGTGCTGAGGGGGGTGTTGGGAGTGATGTGAGGACATTGGGGACACCGGGGGGGGACGTTGGGGACAGCAGGGGGGTGTTGAGGATGATGGGGGGACGTTGGGGACACTGGGGGGGGGTGATGGTGACACGGGGAGGGGGATACCAGGGGTGCTGGGGGTGATGGTGGCACCTTGGGGACACTGGGGGTTGTTGGGGACGCTGTGGGGGGCTTGGGGACACCGCGGCGGGACCGAGCCCCCGTGGGGACCTGGGGGGGGACACGGACAAAGCGGGGGTCCCCCACTGACGCCCCCCCCCCCCCCCCCCAGCGGGAGGTCCTGCTCTCGGACCTGGTGGTCTGCCCGGCGGTGGCCGTGCTGACCTTCGCCATCAGCGCCAGCACCGTCTTCATCGCCCTTAAGGTACGGGGGACGCCGAGAAGGGGGGGGGGGGGACAGGGTGGTCCCAGCGACCCTGACGCCCCCCCCCCCTCTGTGTCGTGTCCCCCCGCCACAGTCGGTGCTGGGCTACATCCTGCACGGGCTGGTGGCCCTGCTGGGGCTGGTGGCCCATTACCTCCTGCCCCAGCTCCGCAAGCAGCTGCCCTGGGGTTGCCTGGCCGGGCCGGTGCTGCGGCCCCGCGAGTACAGCCAGTTCGAGGTCCGCGGTAGGTGGGGGACGGGCTGGGCTCCGGAGGGGTACGGGGGTGTCCCCCGCACCCCGCTGACCCCCCCCCCACCCCGCTGACCCCCTCCCCGTGTGTCTCCCCCCCCCCCGCCAGGCGCGGCGCAGCTGATGTGGTTCGAGAAGGCGTTTGCGGGGCTGCAGGCGCTGGAGCGGCTCTGCCTGCACCCCGCCGTCGTGCTGCACGCCCTCACCCAGCAGGCGCAGGCCCTCAGCGCCCGCCCCGACGCCGGCTGCCTGCAGTAGGGACCCCCCCAGCGCCCCCCCATGCACCCCGGGACCCCCCCATGCACCCCGGGACCCCCAGCTGGGAGGGCAGACCCTCCTCGGGCACCCCCATCCCTGGGCAGACCCCCTGCACTGGGACCTGCTGCCCACCCTGGGGTCCCTCCTGGGGCTCAGCTCACCTTGGGGGTCCCCAGTGCACCCCTGGGACCCCCTAACCCACCCTGGGACCCCCTAACCCACCCCGGGACCCCCAGCTGGGAGGGCAGACCCTCCTCGGGCACCCCCATCCCTGGGCAGACCCCCTGCACTGGGACCTGCTGCCCACCCTGGGGTCCCTCCTGGGGCTCAGCTCACCTTGGGGGTCCCCAATGCACCCCTGGGACCCCCTAACCCACCCTGGGACCCCCTAACTCATCCTGGGACCCCCAATTGGGAGGGCAGACCCTCCTCGGGCACCCCCATCCCTGGGCAGACCCCCTGCACTGGGACCTGCTGCCCACCCTGGGGTCCCTCCTGGGGCTCAGCTCACCTTGGGGGTCCCCAGTGCACCCCTGGGACCCCCTAACACACCCTGGGACCCCCTAACCCACCCCGGGACCCCCTGCTTGGGGGGCAGACCCTCCATGGGCACCCCCATCCCTGGGCAGACCCACTACACTGGGACTCACTGTCTGCCCTGGGGTCCCGTCCTGGGGCTCAGCTCACCTTGGGGGTCCCCAGTGCACCCCTGGGACCCCCTAACCCACCCCGGGACCCCCTACTTGGGGGGCAGACCCTCCATGGGCACCCCCATCCCTGGACAGACCCCCTGCACTGGGACCTGCTGCCCACCCTGGGGTCCCTCCTGGGGCTCAGCTCACCTTGGGGGTCCCCAGTGCACCCCTGGGACCCTCTAACCCATCCTGGGACCCCCAACTCACTTCTGGGGATCCCCCAATGCACCCCAGGACCCCCTCAACTCCTCCCCAGTCCCCCCCTCTTTGCAGCCCCCAGCCGGGCCCTGCCTGGTTGGGTGCCAGCTTGCTGCCCGCAGCCCCCTTCCCCCGGGGGGGGGGTCCGTGGGGTGCTGGGGTGGTCTAGGGGGTGCTGGGTGTCCCTGGAGAGTTCTATGGGGGTGCTGGGGGCCCCCAGGGTGGCAGGGGGGTGGTCTAGGGGGTGCTGGGGGCCACTGGAGAGTCTGGGGGGTCCTAGGGGGGTCTGGAGGGTGCTGGGTGCCCCTGGAGGGGTCTATGGGGGTCTGGGGGTTGCTGGGGTCCCCCGGGGTGGCACGGGGATGGTCTAGGGGGTCCTTGGTGTCCCTGGGGGGGTGCTGGGTGCCCCCAGCATGGCCTGGGGGTGCTGGGGGGGCACCCAGGGGGTGGGGGGTCCCTGGCACACCACAAGCACTTGGGGATCCCACGCCTCGTCTGGGGGGGCCGCGTCCTTCACAGTGTGCGTGTGTGTCCCCCCCCCCCCCACCGACGCGTGTGTGTCCCCCCCCAGCGCGCGGGCGCTGCTGCTGACGGCGGCGGGGCTGCGGCTGCTGCGGGGGTCCTTCTGCAGCCCCTCGCAGCTGCCCCCCGCCCTGGCCCTCGCCCTCCTGCTCTTCCGCTGCGACTTCCCCCGCCTCTCCCAGGGGCTGCTCCTCGACCTCTTCCTCGCCTCCTTCCTCGCCGCCAAGGTAGGGGGGGGTCCGGGGGGGGGCCCCGGCAGCGGGGGGGGGGTCCCTGGCATCCGGGATGGAGAGGGGCAATGGCATCCGGGGAGGATCCAGGTGTTTGGGGGGACATGGGACTGCAAGGAGGCGTCTGGGGGGGACATGGGTGTCCAGGGGGGGCCCTGGTGTTTGGGGGGGACCCAGGTATCTGGGATGGGGGGGCATGGGCATCTGGGGGGGATCCAGGCATCCAGGCTGGGGGGGACATGGGTGTCCGGGGGGGACCCCACTGTTTGGGGGGGACCCAGGTATCTGGGATGGGGGGGCATGGGCATCTGGGGGGGATCCAGGTGTTTGGGGGTACATGGGACTGCAAGGAGGGACGTGGGGGGACCCAGATGTCCAGGGGGGGACCCAGGTGTTTGGGGGGGGACCCAGGCATCCGGGCTGGGGGGCCATGGGTGTCCAGGAGGGGACCCCGGTGTTTGGGGGGGACCCGGAGGGGACCCAGGTGTCCAGGCTGGGGGGCCATGGGTTTCTAGGGGGGGACCCAGGTGTTTGAGGGGGACTTGGGGGGGGAACCAGGCATCTGGGGGGACCCAGGCGTCTGGGCTGGGGGGGGGCATGGGTGTCCGGGGGGGGACCCGGGCGTTTGAGGGGACGTGGGTCTGCAGGGAGGGACACGGAGGGACCTGGGTTTCCGGGGGGGGGGGATCTGGGTGTCCAGGGGGGGACCCAGGTGTTTGGGGGAGGCCCGGGAGGACGCAGGCGTCCCGGGGGGGCCCCCGGAGCCCGGGCTGACGGGTGCCCCCAGCTCTGGGACCTGCTGTACAAGCTGCGGTTCGTGCTGACCTACATCGCCCCGTGGCAGATCACCTGGGGCTCGGCCTTCCACGCCTTCGCCCAGCCCTTCGCCGTACCCCGTATCCTGCAGCGGGGGGGAGACGGGGGGCTGGGGGCTCCCCGCAGCACGGGGGGCTCTGGCTGGGCTGTGGGGAGGGGGCTGAGGGTCCCCTATGGGGTCGGGGTCCTCCCGTGGGTCAGGGTGTCCCCTGGGCCAGGCTTTCCCTCTAGGTTGGGGTCTCGGTGTGGGTCAGGGTCTTTCGGTGGGGTGGGGTCCCCCCCATGGGGTCAGGGTGCTCTCCGTGGGTTGGGGTCCCCCCCAGAGCTGGGACCCCCATGGGTTGGGGCCACCCCAGAACTGGAGTCTCTCTATGGATCGGGGTCTAGGTGTGGGTCAGGGTCTCTCAATGGGGTTGGGGCCCCCCAGAACTGAGACCCCCATGGGTTGGGGCCCCCCCAGAACTGGATTCTCCCTATGGATCGGGGTCTAGGTGTGGGTCGGGGTCTCTCAATGGGGTTGGGGCCCCCCAGAACTGAGACCCCCATGGGTTGGGGCCCCCCCAGAACTGGAGTCTCTCTATGGATCGGGGTCTAGGTGTGGGTCAGGGTCTCTCAATGGGGTTGGGGTCCCCCCGGTGGGCTGGGGTCTCTCTGGGCCAGGCTCTCCCTGTGGGCCAGGGTCCCCCCCCATGGGCTGGGGTCCCCCAGAGCTGGGTTTTCCCTGGGGGTTGGGGTCTGGGCGTGGATCGGGGGGGTCCCTCTATGGGGTCAGGATCTCTCAGTGGGGTCAGGCCCCCCGTGGGTGGGGGTCTCGGTGGGTCGGTGGCCCTTGACGAGGCAGACTCGGGGCTGCTGCTGGCGCAGGCGGTGCTGGGGGCCCTGCTCTCCTCCCCCCTGGCCCCCCTCCTGGGCAGCGCCCTCTTCCTCCTCTCCTACGCCCGCCCCGTCAAGTTCTGGGAGCGCGACTACAAGTGAGGGGGGCCCCGGGGGTCCCGGGGGGGTCCTGGGGGTCTGGGGAGGGGCCTTGAGGGGGCTGGGGGGGGTCCTTGGGGGCTGGGGAGGGGCTGGGGTGGGCTTTGGGGGGGATATAGGGGTCTTGAGGGGGCTAGGGGGGGGTCCTTGGGGGCTGGGGAGGGGCTGGGGTGGGCTTTGGGGGGGATATAGGGGTCTTGAGGGGGCTAGGGGGGGTCCTTGGCATCTGGGGAGGGGCCGGGGTGGGGTTTGGGGGGGATATGGGGGGCTGGGGAGGGGCTGGGGTGGGGTTTGGGGGGGATATAGGGGTCCTGGGGTCTGGGGTGGGGTTTGGGGGGGATATAGGGGTCCTGGGGGTCTGGGGAGGGGCCTTGAGAGGGCTAGGGGGGTACTTGAGGAGTTGGGGGGGGGGCTTGGGGTCTAGGGAGGATCCAGGATGTGGTTTGGGGGGGATATGGGGGTCCTGGGGGTCTGGGGAGGAGCCAGGGTTGGGGCTGGGGGGGGATATGGGGGTCTGGGGAGGGGCCAGGGTGGAGTTTGGGGGGGATATGGGCATCCTGGGGGTCTGGAGAGGAACCAGGGTTGGGGCTGGGGGGGGATATGGGGGTTCGGGAGGGTCCCGGGTGGGTTCCGGGTCTGTTACAGAGGTCGGGGGGTTATGGGGGTCCGGGGGGCTCGTAGGGCCGTTGGGGGGCACCCTGGGTCTGAGCGGCCCCCCGGCCCCCCAGCACCAAGAGGGTGGATCACTCCAACACCCGCCTGGCCACGCAGCTCGACCGCAACCCCGGTGGGTGCCCCACGGCGCGGCCCCCACCCCACGGCCCCCACCCCACGGCGGGGCCTCGCGGGGCCCCCGTAGCACCCGCCTCACACCGCGGCCCCTCGCAGCCCCCCCATCGCAGGGCCCACGCCGCCCCAGGGGCCCCCCAGGACCCCCCAGCCCACCCCATGGCCGGCCCCAGACTCCCTCCTGGGACCCTGCAGCCCCAAGCCTGCCCCATAGCCCCCCGTAGCCCCCCCATAGCCCCCTATATCGCCCCATATGCCCCCCTATTGCCATCCCAGCACCCGGGGGCTGCTCCAGCCAGCCCCATAGCCCCCTATATCCCCCATAGCCCCCTATATCCCCCCATATGCCTCCCTACTGCCATCCCAGCACCCAGGGGCTGCCCCAGCCAGCCCCATAGACACCCTGTAGCCCCCCATAGCCCCCCCATAGCCCCCTATATCCCCCCGTACTGCCATCCCAGCACCCAGGGGTTGCTCCAGCCAGCCCCATAGCCCCCCGTAACCCCCCCATAGCCCCCTATATCCCCCCATATCCCCCCCTACTGCCATCCCAGTGCCCGGGGGCTGCCCCAGCCAGCCCCGTAGCCCCCTGTAACCCCCCCATAGCCCCCTATATCCTCCCATATCCCCCCCTACTGCCATCCCAGCACCCAGGGGTTGCTCCAGCCAGCCCCATAGCCCCCCATAGCCCCCCCATAGCCCCCTATATCCCCCCATATCCCCCTCTACTGCCATCCCAGCGCTCGGGGGCTGCTCCAGCCAGCCCCATAGCCCCCCGTAACCCCCCCATAGCCCCCTATATCCCCCCATATCCCCCCCTACTGCCATCCCAGCACCCAGGGGCTGCCCCAGCCAGCCCCATAGACACCCTGTAGCCCCCCATAGCCCCCTATATCCCCCCGTACTGCCATCCCAGCACCCAGGGGTTGCTCCAGCCAGCCCCGTAGCCCCCTGTAACCCCCCCATAGCCCCCTATATCCCCCCATAGCCCCCCCTACTGCCATCCCAGCGCTCGGGGGCTGCCCCAGCCAGCCCCATAGCCCCCTGTAACCCCCCCATAGCCCCCTATATCCCCCCATATCCCCCCCTACTGCCATCCCAGCGCTCGGGGGCTGCTCCAGCCAGCCCCATAGCCCCCCCATAGCCCCCTATATCCCCCCATATCCCCCCCTACTGCCATCCCAACACCCGGGGGCTGCCCCAGCCAGCCCCATAGCCCCCTGTAACCCCCCCATAGCCCCCTATATCCCCCCATATCCCCCCCTACTGCCATCCCAGCACCCAGGGGCTGCCCCAGCCAGCCCCATAGACACCCTGTAGCCCCCCATAGCCCCCCCATAGCCCCCTATATCCCCCCGTACTGCCATCCCAGCACCCAGGGGTTGCTCCAGCCAGCCCCATAGCCCCCCGTAACCCCCCCATAGCCCCCTATATCCCCCCATATCCCCCCCTACTGCCATCCCAGTGCCCGGGGGCTGCCCCAGCCAGCCCCGTAGCCCCCTGTAACCCCCCCATAGCCCCCTATATCCCCCCATATCCCCCCCTACTGCCATCCCAGCACCCGGGGGCTCCCCCAGCCAACCCCGTAGCCCCCCGTAGCCCCCCCATAGCCCCCTATATCCCCCCATATCCCCCCCTACTGCCATCCCAGCACCCGGGGGCTCCCCCAGCCAGCCCCGTAGCCCCCCGTAACCCCCCCATACCCCCCCTCACTGACGTGCGGGCGCCCAGGCTCGGACGACAACAACCTCAACTCCATCTTCTACGAGCACCTGACGCGGGCGCTGCAGCGGGCGCTGAGCGGGGACCTGGAGCTGGGGCGCTGGGGTCCCGCCGCCGCCGGGGACTGCTTCGTGCTGGCCTCCGACTCCCTCAACGCCCTCGTCCACCTGGTGGAGGTGGGACACGGGCTGGTCACCTTCCAGCTGCGCGGCCTCGAGTTCAGGGGTGAGCGGGGACAGCGGGGGACGCGGGGGGGACGCGGCGGGGCCGTGCGTCTCGCCGGGGAGGTGGGAGGTGGGCCCGGTGCAGGGACGTCCCCCGGTCCCCTTCACGGGGGATTGGGGACAGATTGGGGACCTCCCTGTCCCTGCTGATGTCCCCATCCCCACTGACGTCCCCTTCACAGGATTTGGGGACAGATTGGGGACCTCCCTGTCCCTGCTGATGTCCCCATCCCCACTGACGTCCCCTTCACAGGATTTGGGGACAGATTGGGGACCTCCCTGTCCCTGCTGATGTCCCCATCCCCACTGACGTCCCCTTCACAGGATTTGGGGATGGATCGGGGACCTCCCTGTCCCTGCTGATGTCCCCATCCCCACTTGATGTCCCCTCCCTGGGGGATCAAGGACAGACTGGGGCGATCCTTGTCCCTGCTGCTGTCCCTGTCCCCACTCACATCCCCATCCCCACTTGATGTCCCCTCCCTGAGGGATCAGGGACAGATTGGGGACCTCCCTGTCCCCGCTGCTGTCCCTGTCCCCACTCACATCCCCATCCCCACTTGATGTCCCCTCCCTGAGGGATCAGGGACAGATTGGGGACCTCCCTGTCCCTGCTGATGTCCCCATCCCCACTGACGTCCCCTTCACAGGATTTGGGGACAGATCGGGGACCTCCCTGTCCCTGCTGATGTCCCCATCCCCACTGACGTCCCCTTCACAGGATTTGGGGACAGATTGGGGACCTCCCTGTCCCTGCTGATGTCCCCATCCCCACTTGATGTCCCCTCCCTGGGGGATCGGGGACAGATTGGGGACCTCCCTGTCCCCGCTGCTGTCCCCATCCCCACTGACATCCCCTTCATAGGATTTGGGGATGGATTGGGGACCTCCCTGTCCCCGCTGCTGTCCCTGTCCCCACTCACATCCCCATCCCCGCTTGATGTCCCTTTCCTTGGAGATCAGGGATAGATCGGGGACCTCCCTGTCGCTGCTGCTGTCCCTGTCCCCACTGACGTCCCCTTTATGGGGACGTTGGGGGCATCCCTGTCGGTGTTGGAGTCCCTGGCCCCACTTGATGTCCCCTCCTTCAGGGATCAGGGATAGATCGGGGACCTCCCTGTCCCTGCTGATGTCCCCATCCCCACTGACGTCCCCTTCACAGGATTTGGGGACAGATCGGGGACTCCCTGTCCCTGCTGATGTCCCCATCCCCACTGACGTCCCCTTCACAGGATTTGGGGACAGATCGGGGACTCCCTGTCCCTGCTGATGTCCCCATCCCCACTTGATGTCCCCTCGCTGGGGGATCGGGGACAGATTGGGGACCTCCCTATCCCCGCTGCTGTCCCTGTCCCCACTCGCATCCCCATCCCCGCTTGATGTCCCCTCCCTTGGAGATCAGGGATAGATCGGGGACCTCCCTGTCCCTGCTGCTGTCCCTGTCCCCACTGACGTCCCCTTCACAGGATTTGGGGACAGATCGGTGACCTCCCTGTCCCTGCTGATGTCCCCATCCCCATTGATGTCCCCTTCACAGGATTTGGGGACAGATTGGGGACCTCCCTGTCCTCACTCACATCCCCATCCCCACTCACATCCCCTTCCTGGGGGATCGGGGATGGATTGGGGACCTCCCTGTCCCCACTGCTGTCCCTGTCCCCACTGACGTCCCCTTCACAGGATTTGGGGACGGATTGGGGACCTCTCTGTCCCCGCTGCTGTCCCTGTCCCCACTTGCATCCCCATCCCCGCTTGACGTCCCCTTCCCGGGGGATCGGGGACAGCCTGGTGCCCCTGCAACCCTGCCGACGGGGCAGACCGGCCTGTCCCCGTCCCCGCTGACGTCCCCGTCCCCGCAGGCACGTACTGCCAGCAGCGGGAGGTGGAGGCCATCACGGAGGGGGTGGACGAGGACGAGGGCTGCTGCTGCTGCGAGCCGGGCCACCCCCCGCACGCCCTGAGCTTCAACGCGGCCTTCGGGCAGCGCTGGCTGGCCTGGGAGGTGGCGGCCGCCCGCTACGTCCTGGAGGGCTACAGCATCAGCGACAACAACGCGGGGGCCATGCTGCAGGGCTTCGACCTGCGCCGCGTCCTCCTCACCTACTACGTCAAGGTGGGGCTGGGGGGGGGGGCTTTGCACCAGGGGAGTTGTGGTTTGCACGAGGAAAGGGGGGCTGGCGCCAGGGGAGGGGGCCTGGCACCAGGGGAGGGGGCTTTGCATGAGGGGAGGGGGCCTGGCACCAGGGGAGGGGGCGTTGCACGAGGGGAGGGGGCTTTGTACGAGGGGAGGGGGCCTGGCACCAGGAGAACAAGCTTTGCACGAGGGGAGGGGGCTTGGCACGAGGGGAGGGGGCTTTGCACGAGGGGAGGGGGCTTGGCACCAGGGGAGGGGGCTTTGCATGAGGGGAGGGGGCCTGGCACCAGGAGAACAAGCTTTGCACGAGGGGAGGGGGCTTGGCACCAGGGGAGGGGGCGTTGCAAGAGGGGAGGGGGCTTTGTACGAGGGTAGGGGGCCTGGCACCAGGAGAACAAGCTTTGCACGAGGGGAGGGGGCTTGGCACCAGGGGAGGGGGCTTTGCACAAAGGGAGGGGGCTTGGCACCAGGGGAGGGGGCTTTGCACGAGGGGAGGGGGCCTGGCACCAGGAGAACAAGCTTTGCACGACGGGAGGGGGCTTGGCACCAGGGGAGGGGGCTTTGCACGAGGGGAGGGGGCTTGGCACCAGGGGAGGGGGCTTTGCACAAGGAGAATTGTGTTTTGCACAACGGGAGGGGGCGTTGCACGAGGGGAGGGGGCCTGGCACCAGGGGAGGGGGCGTTGCACGAGGGGAGGGGGCCTGGCGCGGGGCAGATCACGCTTTGCACGAGGGGGGGTCGCACTTTGCACAAGGGTCGGGCTCCCCCCGACCCTGGGACCCCCCTGACCCCCCCTCCCCATCTCCCCCCCCCCCCCAGAGCATCATCTACTACGTGACGCGGTCGCCCAAGCTGGAGGAGTGGCTGTCGCACGAGGGGGTGCGCGAGGGGCTGCGCCCCGTCACGGCCCCCGGCTACGCCGACCCCGACCCCACCTTCAGCCCCAACATCGACGAAGACTTCGACCCCCGCCTGGGGGGGCCCAGCCTCCCCGCCTTCCGGCAGGCCTTCCTGGGCTGGATCCAGCACTGCGCCGCCCGCCGGCACCCCGTGGGTCTGGGGACACGGGGGGGCACGGGGGGACACGGGGGGACAGGGCTTGGGGGGACGCGGGGGGACACCAGCCTTCCTGGGCTGGATCCAGCACTGCGCCGCCCGCCGGCACCCCGTGGGTCTGGGGACACGGGGGGACACGGGGGACACGGGGGGACAGGGCTTGGGGGGGCGTGGGGGGACACGGGGGGACGCGGGGGGACAGGGCTTGGAGGGACGCGGGGGGGCACCAGCCTTCCTGGGCTGGATCCAGCACTGCGCCGCCCGCCGGCACCCCGTGGGTCTGGGACACGGGGGGACACGGGGGGACACGGGGGGACAGGGCTTGGGGGGGCGTGGGGGGGCGTGGGGGGACACGGGGGGACAGGGCTTGGGGGGGCGTGGGGGGACACGGGGGGACAGGGCTTGGGGGGACGCGGGGGGGCACCAGCCTTCCTGGGCTGGATCCAGCACTGCGCCGCCCGCCGGCACCCCGTGGGTCTGGGACACGGGGGGACACGGGGGGGCACGGGGGGACACGGGGGGGACACGGGGGGACAGGGCATGGGGGGGCATGGGGGGACACGGGGGGACAGGGCATGGGGGGGCGCGGGGGGACACGGGGGGACAGGGCTTGGGGGGATGCGGGGGGGCACCAGCCTTCCTGGGCTGCACCCCCCTGGGTCTGGGGGCACAGGGGGACCTGGGGGGGACACAGGGACACTTGGGGGGACAGAGGGACAAGGGGGGACACGGGACACCCCTGGGGACCCCCTCTGACCCCCCGTGTCCCCCCCAGCCCGTGGACAAGGACTGGGACTCGCCCCTCGTCACCCTCTGCTTCGGGCTCTGCGTCCTCGGCCGGCGGGCGCTGGGCACCGCCTCCCACAGCATGTCCGCCAGGTGGGACCCCCACAGCCGGGGGGGGCACCCCACATCCGGGGGGACCCCTGCATCTGGGGGGGGCACCCCGACCTCTGGGGGGGGGCACCCCGACATCTGGGGAGGGCACCCTGACATCTGGGGGGACCCCTGCGTTCGGGGGGGTAACCCAGAGGTCCAGGGGGACTGGGATGTCTGGGGGGTGGTCCCTGGCATCTGGGGAGACCCCCACTTCTGGGGGGGGCACCCCACATCTGGGAGGGTGACCCCAAAATCTTGGGGGGGACCCTGACATCTAGGGGGGGTTCCAGGCATCTGGAAGGGACCCAGGTGTCTGGGGGGGGACCTAAATGTCCGAGGGGGTCCCAGGCATCTGGGGGGGGCCCATGGTGTCCAGGGGGGGTCCCTGGCATCCAGGAGGGACCCCCAACATTTGGGGGTGACCCTGACATCTGGGGGGATCCAGGCATCTGGGGGGGGCCCAGGCATCTGGGGGGCGTCCAGGTGTCTGGGGGAGACCTAAATATCTGGGGGGGGTCCAGGCATCTGGGGGTACCCAGGGCGTCTGGGTAGGGTCCCGGGCATCCAGGGGGACCCCTGACATCTGGGGAGGGGTCCTGACGTCTGGGGGGGGGGACCCAGGCATCTGGGGGGGTCCCAGGCATGTGGGGGGGGGCCAGGTGTCTGGGGGGGGCCAGGTGTCTGGGGGGCCCAGGTGTCTGGGGGGACACCTAAATGTCCGAGGGGGTCCCAGGCATCTGGGGGGACCCAGAGTGCCCAGGGGGTGGTCCCTGGCATCCAGGAGGGCCCCCAGGTGTGGGGCGGCCCCCCCTGACCCCCCCTGCGCCCCCCCCCCAGCCTGGAGCCCTTCCTCTACGGGCTCCACGCCCTCTTCAAGGGCGATTTCCGCATCACGTCCCCGCGGGACGAGTGGGTCTTCGCCGACATGGACCTGCTGCACCGCGTGGTGGCCCCGGCGTGCGCATGGCCCTCAAGCTGCACCAGGTGGGGGGCGCGGGGGGCGCGGGGGGACCCGGTGCTGCTGCCGCCGGGGGTGGGAGAGCGGGGACCCCCCTGGGGCCGCTGGGCGTGGGACGGGGGGGGGGGACACGTTGGGGACCCCCCTGGAGGTGCCAGTGGGGATGGGACATTGGGGGGGGGGGGACACGTCGGGGACCCCCTGGAGGTGCCAGTGGGGATGGGACATGGTAGGGGGGACACATTGGAGACCCCCCTGGGGCCGCTGGGGATGGGACATGGTGGGGGGGACACGTTGGGGACCCCCCTGGAGGTGCCATTGGGGATGGGACGTGGTGGGGGGGACACGTTGGGGACCCCCCTGGAGGTGCCATTGGGGATGGGACGTGGGGGGGGACACGTTGGGGACCCCCCTGGAGCTGCCATTGGGGATGGGACGTGGGGGACCCCCCTGGAGCTGCCATTGGGGATGGGACGTGGGGGGGGGACACGTTGGGGACCCCCCTGGAGCTGCCATTGGGGATGGGACGTGGGGGGGGGACACGTTGGGGACCCCCCTGGAGCTGCCATTGGGGATGGGACATGGGGGACCCCCCTGGAGCTGCTGGGGATGGGACGTGGGGGGGGGGACACATTGGGGACCCCCCTGGGGCCGCTGGGGATGGGACGTGGGGGACCCCCCTGGAGCTGCCATTGGGGATGGGACGTGGGGGACCCCCCTGGAGCTGCCATTGGGGATGGGACGTGGGGGACCCCCCTGGAGCTGCCATTGGGGATGGGACGTGGTGGGGGGGACACGTTGGGGACCCCCCTGGAGCTGCCATTGGGGATGGGACGTGGTGGGGGGACACGTTGGGGACCCCCCTGGAGCTGCCATTGGGGATGGGACATGGGGGACCCCCCTGGAGCTGCTGGGGATGGGACGTTGGGGGGGGACGACACGTTGGGGACCCCCCTGGGGCCGCTGGGGATGGGACATGGTGGGGGGGACACATTGGGGACCCCTCTGGGGCTGCTGCCAGGGGCAGGACACACTGGGGACCCCCTCTGGAGCTGCTGGGACATGGGGGAGGGGACATTTTGGGGACCCCCCTGGGGCCGCTGGGGATGGGACGTGGTGGGGGGGACACGTTGGGGACATGGGGGGATGCACTGGGGACATGGAGGGTCCGTGCTGGGGACCTGATGGGCTGCGCTGAGGATCTGGGGGCCGCGTTGGGGACATGGTGGGAGACGTTGGGGACATAGTGGGACACACTGGGGACCCGGTGTCCTTGCTGGGGACCGGTGGTCGCGTTGGGGACCCGGTGGCCGCGTTGGGGACATGGTGGGAGGTTTTGGGGACCCGGTGTCCTTGCTGAGGACCGGTGGCTGTGCTGGGGACATGGTGGGACACGTTGGGGACCCGGTGTCCTTGCTGGGGACCCGGTGGCTGTGCTGAGGACCTGGGGGCTGCATTAGGGACCCGGTGGCCACACTGAGAACCTGGGGGCCGCGTTGGGGACCCGGTGGGAGGTGTTGGGGACCTGGTGGCCACGTTGGGACCCTGGTGGGAGGTGTTGGGGACCTGGTGGGATGCGTTGGGGACCCGGTGGCCACGTTGGGACCCCGGTGGGAGGTGTTGGGGCCCCGGTGGGAGGCGTTGGGGACCTGGTGGGACACGTTGGGGACCCAGTGTCCTTGCTGAGGATTGGTGGCCACGTTGGGGACCCGGTGGGATGCGTTGGGGACCTGGTGGGAGGCGTTGGGGACATGGTGGGATGCGTTGGGGACCCGGTGGGACACGTTGGGGCCCCGGTGGCCGCGTTGGGGCCCTGGTGGGAGGTGTTGGGGCCCCGGTGGCCACGTTGGGGCCCCGGTGGGAGGCGTTGGGGACCTGGTGGCTGCGTTGGGACCCCGGTGGGAGGTGTTGGGGCCCTGGTGGCCGCGTTGGGGCCCTGGTGGGAGGTGTTGGGGCCCCGGTGGCCGTGTTGGGGACCTGGTGGGAGGTGTTGGGGCCCCGGTGGCCGTGTTGGGGACCTGGTGGCCGCGTTGGGGACCCGGTGGCCACGTTGGGACCCTGGTGGGAGGTGTTGGGGCCCCGGTGGCCGTGTTGGGGACCTGGTGGCCGCGTTGGGGACCCGGTGGCCACGTTGGGACCCTGGTGGGAGGTGTTGGGACCCCGGTGGGAGGTGTTGGGGACCTGGTGGGGAGGCGTTGGGGCGGCGGTGGGAGGCGCTGGGGCGGCGGTGGCGGCGCTGGGGCGGGGGTGGCCGTGTTGGGGCGGGGGTGGCGGCGCTGGGGCGGGGGTGGCGGCGCTGGGCCCCGCGCCCCGGCTGAGGCGGGCGCCCCCAGGACCACTTCACGGCGCCGGAGGAGTACGAGGAGGCGGGGGCGCTGTACGAGGCGGTGGCGGCGCAGGAGGGGCGCCTGGTGATCTCGCACGAGGGGGACCCCGCCTGGCGCGCGGCCGTGCTGGCCGAGGCGCCCGCGCTGCTGGCCCTGCGCCGCGTGGCCGACGAGGCGGCCGACGAGTACAAGGTGGTGACGCTCAACCGCCGCCACCTCGGCTTCCGCCTCATCAAGGTCAGGCGCCCGCCCCGCCCCGCGCCCCCGCTGCCCCCCGGGGCCCCCGGGGCCCCCCAGTGCCTCCCAGTGACTCCCAGTGACTCCCAGTGCCCCCCTGGGCCCTTCCCAGTGCCCCCCAGTGCCTCCCAGTGACTCCCAGTGCCCCCCTGGGCCTTCCCAGTGATCCCCAGTGCCTCCCAGTGACTCCCAGTGCCCTTCCAGGGCCTCCCAGTCCATTCCCAGTGACTCCCAGTGACTCCCAGTGCCCCCCCAGTCCCTCCCAGTGACTCCCAGTGCCGCCGGGGCCCCCCGGTGCCTCCCAGTGCCCCCCTAGGCCCTTCCCAGTGCCCCCCTGGGCCCTTCCCAGTGATCCCCAGTGCCTCCCAGTGACTCCCAGTGCCCTTCCAGAGCCTCCCAGTCCATTCCCAGTGCCTCCCAGTGACTCCCAGTGCCCCCCCAGTCCCTCCCAGTGACTCCCAGTCCCTCCCAGTGCCCCCCGCGGCCCCCCGGTGCCTCCCAGTGCCCCCCTAGGCCCTTCCCAGTGCCCCCCTGGGCCCTTCCCAGTGATCCCCAGTGCCTCCCAGTGACTCCCAGTGCCCCCCTGGGCCCTTCCCAGTGATCCCCAGTGCCTCCCAGTGACTCCCAGTGCCCCCCTGGGCCCTTCCCAGTGATCCCCAGTGCCTCCCAGTGACTCCCAGTGCCCTTCCAGAGCCTCCCAGTCCATTCCCAGTGCCTCCCAGTGACTCCCAGTGCCCTTCCAGAGCGTCCCAGTCCATTCCCAGTGCCTCCCAGTGACTCCCAGTGCCCCCCCAGTCCCTCCCAGTGACTCCCAGTGCCCTTCCAGAGCCTCCCATCCATTCCCAGTGCCTCCCAGTGACTCCCAGTGCCCCCCCAGTCCCTCCCAGTGACTCCCAGTCCCTCCCAGTGCCTCCCAGTGCCCCCCTGGGCCCTTCCCAGTGCCCCCCAGTGACTCCCAGTGACTCCCAGTGCCCTTCCAGGGCCTCCCAGTCCATTCCCAGTGACTCCCAGTGACTCCCAGTGCCCCCCTAGGCCCTTCCCAGTGCCCCCCAGTGACTCCCAGTGACTCCCAGTGCCCTTCCAGAGCCTCCCAGTCCATTCCCAGTGCCTCCCAGTGACTCCCAGTGCCCCCCCAGTCCCTCCCAGTGCCCTTCCAGAGCCTCCCAGTCCATTCCCAGTGCCTCCCAGTGACTCCCAGTGCCCCCCCAGTCCCTCCCAGTGACTCCCAGTCCCTCCCAGTGCCTCCCAGTGCCCCCTGGGCCCTTCCCAGTGCCCCCCAGTGACTCCCAGTGACTCCCAGTGCCCTTCCAGGGCCTCCCAGTCCATTCCCAGTGACTCCCAGTGACTCCCAGTGCCCCCCGGGGCCCCCCGGTGCCTCCCAGTGCCCCCCTAGGCCCTTCCCAGTGCCCCCCGGGGCCCCCCGGTGCCTCCCAGTGCCCCCCTAGGCCCTTCCCAGTACCTCCCAGTGCCTCCCAGTGCCCTTCCAGTCCCTCCCAGTCCATTCCCAGTGACTCCCAGTGACTCCCAGTGCCCCCCCAGTGCCTCCCAGTGCCCCCTGGGCCCTTCCCAGTGATCCCCAGTGCCTCCAAGTGACTCCCAGTGCCCTTCCAGAGCCTCCCAGTCCATTCCCAGTGCCTCCCAGTGACTCCCAGTGCCCCCCCAGTCCCTCCCAGTGACTCCCAGTGCCCCCCGGGGCCCCCCGGTGCCTCCCAGTGCCCCCCTAGGCCCTTTCCAGTGCCCCTGCCTCCCAGTGACTCCCAGTGACTCCCAGTGCCCTTCCAGGGCCTCCCAGTCCATTCCCAGTCCCTCCCAGTGACTCCCAGTGCCCCCCCAGTCCCTCCCAGTGACTCCCAGTGACTCCCAGTCCCTCCCAGTGCCCCCCAGTGCCCCCCTGGGCCCTTCCCAGTGTTCCCCAGTGCCTCCCAGTGACTCCCAGTGCCCTTCCAGAGCCTCCCAGTCCATTCCCAGTGACTCCCAGTGCCCCCCAGTCCATGCCCAGTGACTCCCAGTGCCCTTCCAGAGCCTCCCAGTCCATTCCCAGTGCCTCCCAGTGACTCCCAGTGACTCCCAGTGCCCTTCCAGGGCCTCCCAGTCCATTCCCAGTGCCCCCCCAGTCCCTCCCAGTGACTCCCAGTCCCTCCCAGTGCCCTCCCAGTGCCCTCCCAGTCCCTCCCAGTGCCCTCCCAGTGCCTCCCAGTGCCCTCCCAGTCCCTCCCAGTGCCCTCCCAGTGCCTCCCAGTCCCTCCCAGTGACTCCCAGTGCCCTCCCAGTCTCTCCCAGTGACTCCCAGTGCCCCCCCCAGGTGAACCGGGAGTGCGTGTGGGGTCTGTGGGCCGGGCAGCAGCAGGAGCTGGTTTTCCTGAGTCCTTCCAGTGCCCTCCCAGTGCCCCCTAGTCCCTCCCAGTGCCTCCCACTGCCCTCCCAGTGACTCCCAGTGCCCTTCCAGTGCCCCCTAGTCCCTCCCAGTGCCTCCCACTGCCCTCCCAGTGCCTCCCAGTGACTCCGAGTGCCCTTCCAGTGCCTCCCACTGCCCTCCCAGTGACTCCCAGTGCCTTCCAGTCCCTCCCAGTGCCTCCCAGTGCCTCCCAGTCCCTCCCAGTGACTCCCAGTGCCCTTCCAGTCCCTCCCAGTGCCCTCCCAGTGACTCCCAGTGCCTTTCCAGTCCCTCCCAGTGCCCTCCCAGTGACTCCCAGTGCCCTTCCAGTGCCCCCTAGTCCCTCCTAGTCCCTCCCAGTGCCCTCCCAGTGCCTCCCAGCGACTCCCAGTGCCCTTCCAGTCCCTCCCAGTGCCCTCCCAGTGACTCCCAGTGCCTCCCAGTCCCTCCCAGTGACTCCCAGTGCCCCCCCCAGGTGAACCGGGAGTGCGCGTGGGGGCTGTGGGCCGGGCAGCAGCAGGAGCTGGTTTTCCTGAGTCCTTCCAGTGCCCTCCCAGTGCCTCCCACTGCCCTCCCAGTGCCTCCCAGTGACTCCCAGTGCCCTCCCAGTGACTCCCAGTGCCCTTCCAGTCCCTCCCAGTGCCCTCCCAGTGACTCCCAGTGCCCTCCCAGTGCCCCCTAGTCCCTCCCAGTGCCTCCCACTGCCCTCCCAGTGCCTCCCGGTGACTCCCAGTGCTCTTCCAGTGCCCCCTAGTCCCTCCCAGTGCCCTCCCAGTGCCTCCCAGCGACTCCCAGTGCCCTTCCAGTCCCTCCCAGTGCCCTCCCAGTGACTCCCAGTGCCTCCCAGTCCCTCCCAGTGACTCCCAGTGCCCCCCCCAGGTGAACCGGGAGTGCGTGCGGGGGCTGTGGGCCGGGCAGCAGCAGGAGCTGGTTTTCCTGCGGAACCGCAACCCGGAGCGGGGCAGCATCCAGAACGCCCGGCAGTCGCTGCGCAACATCATCAACTCCTCCTGCGACCAGCCCCTGGGGTACCCCATCTACGTCTCCCCCCTCACCACCTCCTTCGCCGGCGCCCACCCCCAGCTCCGCGCCCTCGCCGGGGGCCCCCTCAGCCCCCCCGCCATCGCCCGCTGGCTGGCCAGCGCCTGGGCCCGGTGAGTCGCCCCGAAACGGCCCCTCCTGCACCCCCAAATGCTGGAGGGTCCTGGGGACCCACGGCATCCCCCCTCACTTTGGGGACCCCCCTGTCTGCTCACGGGGACCCCCAGTGCTTGGGGGGGGCTGTGGTCTCCCTGGGGGGGCTGTGGTCTCGTCCTGGGGACCCCCAGTGCTGGGGGGGGCTGTGGTCTCCTCCTGGGGACCCCCAGTGCTGGCGGGGGGGGCTGTGGTTTCCCTGGGGGGGCTGTGGTCTTGTCCTGGGGACCCCCAGCGCTGGGGGGGGGCTGTGGTCTCCCTGGGGGGGCTGTGGTCTCTTCCTGGGGACCCCCAGTTCTGGGGGGGGGGGCTGTGGTCTTCCTGGGGGGGGCTGTGGTCTTGTCCTGGGGACCCCCAGTTCTGGGGGGGGGCTGTGGTCTCCCTGGGGGGGCTGTGGTCTCTTCCTGGGGACCCCGAATGCTTGGGGGGGGGCTGTCCCCCCCCCAACGCCTGGGTCCCCCCAGGTCCCCCCATCCCTCTGAGCCCCCCCCACCGCCTCCATGTCCCCCCCGACCCCCGTGTCCCCCCCTGACCCCCATGTCCCCCCCCCAGGCTGCAGAAGGGCTGCGGCGCCGGCTGCAACAGCGGGGGCAACATCGAGGACCCCGACTGCGGGGGGGGCTCGGCGGGGAGCGGCCCCCCCGGCCCCACGGGCGGCACGGCCCCCCCGGGGGCTTCAAACCCCCCCGGGCCGCCCGCCCCCACCACCACCCAACCCCACCCAGGTAAGTGCTGGGGGGGGGTCTGGGTGCTGGGTGGGGCAATAAGAGGGTCTGGGGGGGACCCGGATGCCTGGGTCCCCTTTGGGGGGGGTCTCTGCGTGGCTTTGCCCCCCCCCCGCCCCAGCGTGTCCCCGTGTCCCACAGGCCCCGAGCAGAGTGGGGGTCCTGGGGGGGGCCGTGGGGCAGGGGAGGGCTGGCGGGACCCCCCCGCAGGACCCCCCCCACCAGCGGGGCCCCCCCCCGGCCCCGGAGCCCCCCCTCCCTTCGCCTACGACGGCCTCTGCGGCAAATGGAGCCTGGGCGGCCACAAGGGGGGGGCAGCGAAGGGGACCCCCCCCCGGCACCCCCGGCACCCCCGGCACCCCCGGGGGTGGCACCGGCACCACGGGGGAGGTGAGTCCCCGGGACGGCTCGGTCCTTTTGGGGGGGGGCTGGATATGGGGGTCTTTTGGGGGGGGCCTGGATGCGGGGGTCTTCTGGGGGGCCTGGATGTGGGGGTCTTCTGGGGGGGCCTGGATGCGGGGGTCTTCTGGGGGGGGCCTGGTTGTGGGGGTCTTCTGGGGGGGGCCCTGGATGCGGGGGTCTTTTGGGGGGGGCCTGGATGTGGGGGTCGTCTGGGGGGGCCTGGATGCGGGGGTCTTCTGGGGGGGTCCTTGGATATGGGGGTCTTCTGGGCGCCCCCCCAAGTCTCGTTGGGGGGGGGGGCTGGGTCCTCTGGATGACTTGGGGGGGGGGGGATGCGAACTCCTGGTGTGGGGGAGCCCCCCCGTACCCCATGCTCAGACCCCTGTGCTTGGGGGTGGGGGGGGGGGGCGGGGGCCCAGCGTCCCCATCCCCCCCCCAGCTCCTTGTCCCCCCCCGTCCCCCCCCAGGCCCCCACGGACACCAGTGCCCGCCCCCCCCCGGAGCCCCCCCGGGACAAGGAGAGCCCCACGGCACAGCCCCTCCTGGAGCACCAGTACTGACCCACGGCCCCCCACGGCCCCCCCACGGCCCCCACCCCTGGGCTGGTCCCGACCCCCCCACGGACAGCAATAAGGAGCCCCCCCACCCACCGAGACCCCCGGGGACCCCCCCAGGGACCCCCCTGGGCCCCCCCAGGAACAACCAATGGCGGCGACGGCCCCCCCGCAGCCTGCGGCCCCCCCCAGTCCCCCCCCGGGGACTCGGACTCTTTTTCGAGGGATTTGTTTCGTTTTGGTTTTTTTGTTGATTCTTGAGGGGATTTTGTTGGGTTTTGGGGTTTTTGGGGGGGGTTGATACTAAAAATTAAAAAAAAAACACAAAAAAATACAAAAAAAACGGTTCAAAAAAAGTCGTTTTGACGTTTTCCCGCCGCGCCGGATCTCGGGGTCCCCCCCCCGGGCACGGGGGCTGGGGGGGGGGGGGCTCTGTCCCACCTGTGTCCCCTCTTTGGGGGGGACCCTCCCGCACCCCGGGGTCCCCCACGCGGGGCGGGGGGGGGCGGGGGGCCCACCCGGACGCCCGGTGCTCTCTGGCGGGAGGAAGCGACGGCGGAGGGGAAGGGCGGGGGCGGGGGGGGGGAGCTCCGACACCCGGGTCCCCTCCCAGCCTCGGCGGCGGGGTGCGAGCGGGGGGTCCCGCGCGCCTGGGTGCCCCCCCTCCCCCAGAGCCCTGGGTGCCCCCCCCCGCACGCCTGGGTGCCCCCCCCGCACGCCTGGTGGGTGCCCCCCCCCCCGTGACGGTGACAGTGACACGAGGGGCCGGAGGTAGGAGCGAGTCGGGGTGAAAAATGGGGGGGGGTTGTGCTTGCACGGGGAAGGGGGGGGCCTTGCACGGGGAAGGGGGGGGCCTTGCACCAGGGCTTTGCACGGGGGGCTCGCACGAGGGCTGCGCACAGGGGAAGGGGCTCGCGCGGGGGCTTTGCACGAGGGGGGGCCTTGCACAGGGGGGCTTGCACGGGGGGGCCTTGCACAGGGAGGGGGCCCTTGCACGGCCCTTTGCACGGGTGATTTGCACAGGGCCTTGCACGAGGGGCTGTGCACACCCTCGCACGGCCCTTGCACACCTACGTGTGCCCCCCCCCCCCCATGCAAAACCCCTCGTGCCCCCACGGCCGGTTGTCACGGGGCACCCCCAGCCCCGCGCGAGCCCCCCGGCCCTCGTGCGAGCCCCCGTGCGCGGCACCGGCCCTCGTGCGAGCCCCCGACCCCCGGGCCAGGCCTTTGCACGGGGCCGCGACCTCGGCCCCCTCCACCGCTCCCTGGTGCAACGCACGGCGGGGTCCTCGTGCGAGGCACGACGGAGCCCACGGTGTCCCGGGGGGGGTCCCGTGGGGGGGGACACACACGACACCTGGGTCACCTGTACCGGGGGGGGGGGTCCCTGCTTGTGTGTGGCCCCCCCCCAGATTAACTCCGTTGTGTCTTAACGGATGGAGGTGGGGGGAGGGGGCCGGACGCCGGGTCCTTGCGGGGGGGGGGGGGGGGCCGGACGCCCGGCTCCGCTGCAGCCGGAGGAGGGAAGTGCAGCGGGGGGGGGCGGGGGGGGCCCGGACGCCCGGGTTCACGCAGGGGACAAGGTCAGGAGCATGGGGGGGGGGGAGGCCACTGCAGGGAGGGGGGATCCGCCCCTGGGGGGGGGAGGGGGTCAGTGCTGGGGGGGGGGGAGCACTTGGGGGGCAGCAGTTGGGGGGCCGTCGGCCGCCGCCACTTCCCGTTCGGCAGGAAGCCGCCGGCGTCGGCGCATCCGGGCCCCAGGGCCCCCCCCGGCCCACAACCCCCCCCCTGAGACCCCCCCAGAGCCCCCCAGAGCCCCCCAGCCCGCCAAGGAGCCGGGGGGCTGCCCCGGGGGGGCAGAGGGGGTACCCGGCCGGGACCCAGGTGCTCCCCCCAACCCTCCCAGCCCCGTTTTGGGGGTGCTGGGGGTTCCTCGCAGCGGGTGGGGGGGGACGAGGGGGCATGGGGGGGGACACGGGGGGCCTGGGGGGGGCTGGGGATGGAGGGATGGACGTGGAGGGACAGACGGACGTGGGGATGGGGGGGTGGAGGGATGAGGGGAGCCCCCCACTCACCCCCCCCACTCACCCCCCCGACCCCCCCACTGACCCCCTGTCCACCCCCCAGGTCCCGCCGTCGCCCCCTCCCCGAGCGAGCGCCGCTACCGGAGCCCCCCTCGCCCACCCGTGTCCCCCCCATTGACCCCGACGTGGGAAGGGGGGGTGCGTGGGAAAAGGGGCGGAGCCTCCGCAAGCGGGAATTCCCGGGCAGCCAATCGGGGCGCGGGGTCCGTTCCCACGCTTCCATTGACGAATTGCGGGGGGGGGGGGTGTCCCCGCTAAACCGGGGGGTCCCGGGTGGGCGGGGGGGTGTCAGCGTTAGCGGGGGATCCCGGGGGGGCCCCAGGGGGTCCCTGAGTGTTCCGGGGGGGTCCCGGGGGGTCGCGGGGGGGCCATGCAGTCCGACGACCTCTTCCTCCGCAAGATGCGGGGCCCCTCGGTCCGGGGCCCCCCCTCCCCCGCCCCCCCCAGCGCGGCCGGGGGGGGCCGGGGGGTCCCCTCGCCTCCCCCCTCCCCGGGGGGGCCGCGGCCATGCAGCGCAGCAGCAGCGAGGCGGCCCTGTGTGGAGCCCCGGGGGGGTCCTCGGGGGGGGGGCCGGAGGTCGCCCCCCGCGCCCGGGCCCACAGCCACGAGGAGGCGGCGGGGGGGGGCAGCCCCACGTCCCCTCGTTTCCACGACCCCCTGCTGCTGCTGGGGCTGGGGGCCGGGGGGGAGGACACCGAGGGGGGCCCCGATTTCTTCCCCCGCCCCCCCTGGAGCCCCCACGTCGCCCACTACGACGTGCAGAGCATCCTCTTCGACCCGACCGAGGCCCCCCCCGCCCCCCCCGGCCCCACCTCGGGGGCCTCGGCCGCCCACCTGGAGCCCGAGGAGCCCCCCGAGCCTGGGGGGGCCCCCCCCGACCCCGATGCCCTGGTGCTGAGCTGCCCCCGCTTCTGCTGCGAGACAGGGGGGGAGCAAGAGCCGGGGCTGGGGCCCCCCCGGGGCCCCCCCGGGCCCGGCCACCTCCCCAACGCGGCCGTGGCGGTGCTGGAGGAGCCCCCGGCGGGGTCGCGGCCCCCCCACCCCATCGAGCACAGCGACGCGGGGGCCGACTACTACCGCAAGTACTTCTACGGCAAAGGTGAGGGGGGCCCGGGGGGGCCCGGGGGGGACCCGGGGACCAGGACATGGCAAAGCGCGGGGCCGTGGGATGTTGCACGGGGCCACACGGCATTGCACGAGGATGCAGGACCTTGCACGAGGGTGCAGGACCTTGCACGAGGCCATGGGACCTTGCACGAGGCCGTGGGACGTTGCAGGAGGCTGCAGCACGTGTGACGCGGGGGCTGCGTGGGGCCGTGGGGGGCCGTGGGGGGCTGTGGGGGTCCCGGTCCACCCCCCCGACCCCCCCGACCCCCCCAGAGCACCAGAACCTGCTGGGGGAGGACGCGCGGCTGGGGCCGGTGGCCGTGTCCCTGCGGCGGGAGGAGAAGGAGGGACCCCAGGGCCAGGTCCTGCACCGCATCATCCTGCGCACCAGCCAGGTGGGGGGACCGGGACCCCACGGCCCCCCACGGCCCCCCACGCAGCCCCCCCTGGGGGGGCGGGGGGCTTCAGGGGGGCTGGGGAGAATCAGGGGTCGGAGGGGTTGCAGGGGGGTGGGGGGGGCAGGAGGGCTGGGGGGGCTGGGGGGCGTCAGGGGGTCTGGAGGGGGTCAGGGGGGGCGGGGGGGTTGCAGGGTGCTGGGGGGGTCAGGAGGGCTGGGGGGATCGGGGGGGGTTGCAGGGGGGCTGAGGGGGCTGGGGGGGGACTGGGGGGTCCCAGAAGGGCCTTGGGGGGACCCCAGGGGCCCTTGGGGGGGGCAGCAGGGAATGGGGGTCCCTGGGGGTGCCCTGAGCAGCCCCGGGGGGCCAGGGGCGGTGTGGGGGTGCTGGGGGAGGGTCCCCCCCCAAGCCTGACCCCCTCCCCCGTCTCCCCTCCCCCAGCTGCGGACGCTGCGGGGGTCGGTGCTGGAGGAGGCGCTGCCCCCCAGCGCTCGCCCCCCCGGGGCGCGGGGGGTCCCCCCAAAAAAGCTGCTGGAGCTGGTGCTGCCGGGGCTGGGGGTGCAGGGGCTGCGCCTGGCCTCCCCCTCCCCTGCCGTGCCCGAGACCCTCCTCAAGCTGGACGAGCAGGGGGTGAGTGGGGGGGGGCACGGGGGGGGGGGGCTTGCACGAGGGTCGGGCCTGCAGGAGGGCGGGGCTTGCACGAGGATGGGGCTTGCATGGGGACAGTGCTTGCACCAGAGCTGCAGTTTGCACAAGGACAGGGCTTGCACAAGGGGGGGGCTTGCACCAGCGCTGGGGCTTGCACGAGGACGGGCCTTGCACGAGGACGGGCCTTGCACGAGGATGGGCCTTGCACGAGGATGGGGCTTGCACGAGGACGGGGCTTGCATTGAACCAGCGCTGGTCCTTGCACGGGGATGAGCTTTGCACGAGGGTGGCCCTTGCACGAGGGTGGCCCTTGCACCGGGGGCTCTCACGAGGCCAGGGCGCGCAGCGGGGTCGGCGCATGAGGGGGCGCGGGGGGGTGCCCGTGCGAGCCCCCGTGCGAGCCGTGCCCCCCGCCCCCAGCTGAGCTTCCAGCGCAAGGTGGGGGTGCTGTACTGCCGGGGGGGGCAGGGCTCGGAGGAGGAGATGTACAACAACGAGGGCGCGGGGCCGGCCTTCGCCCAGTTCCTGGGGCTGCTGGGCACCCGCGTGCGCCTGCGCGGCTTCCCCCACTACCGCGCCCAGCTGGACACCCGGAGTGAGCGGGGACACGGGGACACGGGGACACGGGGGTGGGGACATGGGGACATGGGGGACATGGGGACACAGGGACTGGGATGGGGAGATGGGGACATGGGGGACATGGGGGACATGGGGACATGGGGGACATGGGGGACATGGGGACTGGGATGGGGACACGGGGACATGGGGGACATGGGGACTGGGATGGGGACATGGGGACATGGGGACTGGGATGGGGACACGGGGACATGGGGGACATGGGGACATGGGGACTGGGATGGGGACATGGGGATATGGGGACACGGGGACACAGGGACATGGGGGACATGGGGACTGGGATGGGGACATGGGGTCATGGGGACACAGGGACTGGGATGGGGATATGGGGACATGGGGACTGGGATGGGGACATGGGGACACGAGGACACGGGGACATGGGGACAGGGATGGGGACATGGGGACACGGGGACTGGGATGGGGACATGGGGACATGGGGGACACGGGGACACAGGGACACGGGGATGGGGAGATGGGGACATGGGGGACATGGGGACATGGGGACACGGGGACTGGGATGGGGACATGGGGATATGGGGACATGGGGACATGGGGACTGGGATGGGGACATGGGGATATGGGGACATGGGGACACGGGGACTGGGATGGGGACATGGGGACATGGGGACACGGGGACATGGGGCCAGGGGCCCCGGGGCGGTGCGGCGCGGTGCGGGGGTGCAGGCTGTGCCCCCCCAGCCGACTCCACGGGGACCCACTCCCTGTACACGACCTACCACGGCTACGAGGTGATGTTCCACGTCAGCACCATGCTGCCCTTCACCCCCCGCAACCCCCAGCAGGTGGGGGGGCCGGGGGGCCGGGGGGGGCTGGAGGGGGCGGGGGGGGCTGGGGGGGGCCGGGGACATGGGGGTCACTCTGGTCTGGGGGTCCCTGGGGTCTGGGGGTCCCCCCATGCTGCCCTTCACCCCCCGCAACCCTCAGCAGGTGGGGGGGCCGGGGGGCCGGGGGGGCTGGAGGGGGCGGGGGGGGCTGGGGGGGGCCGGGGACATGGGGGTCACTCTGGTCTGGGGGTCCCTGGGGTCTGGGGGTCCCCCCATGCTGCCCTTCACCCCCCGCAACCCCCAGCAGGTGGGGGGGACCGGGGAGGCCGGGGGGGGCAGGGGGTCCTGGGGGGGCCGGGGGGGCTGGGGACATGGGGGTCCCTGGGGTCTGGGGGTCCCCCCATGCTGCCCTTCACCCCCCACAGCCCCCAGCAGGTCTGAGGGGGATCCTGGGGGGTCCCAGGGGTTTGGGGGGGGCTCCTGGAAGGCAGCTGAGGGGTCCCAGGGCATCTTGGGGAGACCTGGGAGGAACTGGGGGGGTCCCAGGGGTTTGGGGGGGGTCCTGGAAGGCAGGTAGGGGGTCCCAGGGGTTTGGGGGGGTCCTGGAAGGCAGCTGAGGGGTCCCAGGGGTTTGGAGGGGTCCTGGAAGGCAGGTGGGGGGTCCCAGGGGTTTGGGGGGTCCTGGAAGGCAGGTGGGGGATCTTGGGGGGTCCTGGAAAGCAGTTGTGGGGTCCCAAGGGGTCTTGTGGGGTCCTGGGGCAGCTGGGGGGGTCCCAAGAAGCCTGGGGCCGGGGGTCCTCGGAGGTCCCAGGGGTTTGGGGGGGTCCCTGGAAGGCTGGGGGGGGGGTCCCAAGGAGCCTGGGGGGCGGGTCCTGGGGCATCCCAGGGGTCTGGGGGCTCCCTAGGGCAACCGAGGGGGTCTCAGGGGGTCCTGGAGAGCCCCGAGCAGCTCAGTTTTGGGGTGCTGACCCCCCCCCCCCCCCCCCCAGCTCCTGCGGAAGCGGCACATCGGGAACGACATCGTGACGATCGTCTTCCAGGAGCCGGGGGCTCGGCCCTTCTCCCCCCGCGCCCTCCGCTCCCACTTCCAGCACGTGTTCATCGTGGTGCGGGCCCACGAGCCCGGCACCCCCCGCACCTCCTACAGGTGGGGGGGCCGCGGGGTGGGGGGGCCCCGGGGCTGGGGGGGGCCCCGGGGGCTTCTGCAGCACTTGCAGGGGGGGGCTGGGGGGGGTCTCCAGGGGCTGGGGGGGGCCCCAGGGGCTTCTGCGGGGGTGGAGGGATCCCCACGGGGGGGTCCCCAAGGGCTGGGGGGGGGGCCCAAGGGCTTCTGTAGGGATTGGGGGGTCCCCAGGGGCTTCTGCAGGGCTGGGGGGGCTTGCATGGGGGGGCTGGGGGGGGGGCCGGGGCTGAGGGGGGGTCCCCAAGGGCTGGGGGGGGTCCCCAAGGGCTTCTGCAGCACTTAATGGGGCTTGCATGGGGGGACTCGGGGGTCCCCAGGGGCTGGGGGGGTCCCCAGGGGCTTCTGCGGGGCTGGGGGGCTTGCATGGGGGGGCTGGGGGGGGGTCCCAAGGGCTGGGGGGGGCCCCAAGGGCTTCTGCATGGCTGGAGGGGTCCCGGGGGGGCCTGGGAGGGTCCCCAAGGGCTGGGGCGGTCCCCAAGGGCTTCTGCAGGGCTGGGGGGGCTTGCATGGGGGGGCTGGGGGGGTCTCACATGATCCCTGGGGGTCTCCCATGTCCCTGGGGGTCTCACCCGGGCTCTGGGGGTGCCCCGTGTCCCCCCGAGGGTCTCCCATGTCCCTGGGGGTCTCCCATGTCCCCGCGGGTCTCACCCGGGCTCTGGGGGTGCCCCGTGTCCCCCCCGAGGGTCTCCCATGTCCCCGCGGGTCTCACCCGGGCTCTGGGGGTGCCCCGTGTCCCCCCGAGGGTCTCACCCCCCCTCTCCCGCAGCGTGGCGGTGGTGCGGCCGGAGGAGACCCCCCTCTTCGGGCCGGGGGCTGGCGGAGGGGCAACGATTCCCGGGGGGCTGCGGGCTGCGGGAATTCCTGCTGGCCAAGGCCATCAACGGGGGAGAACGCGGTGGCCCGGGGGGGCGGCTGGGGGCCATGGCCGCCCGCACCCGCCACCAGTACCTGCGGGAACTGGTCCGCACCCACGCCACCGGCCCCCCGCTCGCCACCCCCCACCGGGGGCTACCGGTTTTGGGGGGTCGTCGACGAACGGGAAATCGGGGGTGGGTGGGTTTGGGGGGGCGTTGGTGTGGGGGGCGAGGGTGCAGGGGACCCCCGGGGGGGCGGAGGTGGGGTGTTTGTTGGGGGTGGCGGTGGAGAGGGTGGTGGTGGCGGCCCCCCGAAACGGGGTGCTCTTCAGTTGCGCCTGCCGGGATGTTTTAGGGTGGGCGTTCGCCGAGGGGCGCCTGGAGCTTTTCTATGGGGCGGGGGAATGGGTGGGGCTGCGCCTGCCCCACGGCGTCGCCCCCCAAGTGGTGGCCAGGCTGCAGGTGAGGGGGGGGCGATGGGGGGGGGAAATGGGGGGGAAATGGGGAGAAAGGGGGGGAAATGGGGCGATGGGGGGGCGATGGGGGGAAATGGGGGGGAAATGGGGAGAAAGGGGGGGGAAAATGGGGCGATGGGGGGCGATGGGGGGAAATGAGGGGGAAATGGGGAGAAAGGGGGGGGAAATGGGGCGATGGGGGGGCGATGGGGGGGCGATGGGGGGGCGATGGGGGGAAATGGGGCGATGGGGGGTGATGGGGCAGGGATGGGGGCGATGGGAAGAAATGGGGGGGAAATGGGGGAGAAGGGGGGAAAGGGGGGGAAATGGGGGGGAAGGGGGGAAAGGGGGGAATGGGGTGATGGGGAGAAAGGGGGGGAAATGGGGCAATGGGGGGGCGATGGGGGGGAAATGGGGGGAAATGGGGGGGAATGGGGCGATGGGGGGGTGATGGGGCAGGGATGGGGGGTAATGGGAAGAAATGGGGGGAAACGGGGCGATGGGGGGGAAATGGGGGGGCGATGGGGTCAATGGATGGAAATGGGGGGGCAATGGGGGGAAATGGGGCAATGGGGGCGCAATGGGGGCTGGGTTGGGTTCCCGTGGGGTCACGGTGGGTCACCCTATGGGGGGTCAAGGTGGGGGTCCCCCGGCTTATTGGGGGGGGGGCTCTCCCCCGTCCCCTTGCAGGCGGTGACGCGGGGGTGCGAGGCGCGGGAGCTGGCCCTGCCGCGGGGGGCCGGGGGTCACCTGGGGTTCCGCGTGGATGTCACCGGGGTGGTGACGGCCGTCACCCGCTTCTCCTTCGCCGAGACGGCGGGGCTGCGCCCCGGCACCCGCCTGCTGCGCGTCGCCCACCACCCCCTGCCCACCCTCGCCCCCCGCCGCCTGCGCGCCCTCCTGCGGCGCCCCAAGGCCGCCCTCACCCTCCTGCCCCCCGACCGCGACGGGCGGCCCCGCCGGTGGGTGGGGTGGGGGGTGGGGATGGGGGTGGGGGGACATATGGGGGGGATGTGGGGGGGGTGGGGGGGGAATGGGGATGGGGGGGATGTGGGGGGGAGGGAGGGAATGAGGGGGATGTGGGGGGGTGGGGGGGAATGGGGAGGATGTGGGGGGGTGGGGGGAATGGGGGTGGGGGGGATATGGGGGGGTGGGGGTCATGGGGGAGATGAGGGGAAATTGGGGGAGTGGGGGGGCAGTGGGGGAGTGGGGAGTGGGGGGGAATGTGGGGGGTATGGGGGGGCATTGGGGGTGTGGGGGGCATTGGGGGGATAAGGGGGCATTGGGGGGAATGGGGGGCATGGGGGAATGGGGGGGCATGGGGGGGAATAGGGGGTGGGGGGATTGGGGGACATGGGGGAATAAGAGAGTGTGGAGGCTGGGGGGGGCATGGGGGGGTAAGGGGGGGAATAGGGGGTGGGGAGGGATTGGGGGACGTGGGGGGATATGGGGGGACTGGGGGGACGCGGCCGGGCGTGGGGAATTGGGGGGCTTGGGGGGATAAGGGGGGATTGGGGACATTGGGGGGGTGGGGGGATAAGGGGGACATTGGGGGGATACTGGAGAAATTGGGGGCTCTGGGGGGCACTGGGGGTGGGGGGGATTGGGGGGGACACGGGGGGGTGCAGGGCCATGGGGGACGAGTGGAGCCAGGCCCAGGACACCCCCGTCCCCGCCTCCCCCCAGGAGCTTCTCGGAGCTCTACGCCCGGTCGCTGGAGCAGGGCCGGGGCGCGGGGGGGACCCCGGGGGGGCCGTCGGGGACATCGGGGACACCAGCGACACGGGGGACAGCGGGGACACGGGGGACAGCGGGGACAGCAGCGACGGGGGGGTCGGGGAGGGGGAGGGGGAGGGGCTGCGCCCCGACACCCTGCGGCTCCTGCGCTCGCTGGCGCTGGACGAGGAGAGCACCCCCTTCCCCCCCGGGGCGGGCCCCGACTCCCCGGGGACCCCCGAGACCCCGACAGACCGTCCCCCCGACCTGTGAGTGACCCCGGACATGGGGACATCCCCCCCAAACACCCTGGGAACCCCCAAAACCCCTGGGACCCCCCGCAAACCCCCTGGGAACCCCCAAAACCCTGGGACCCCCCCAAATCCCCTGGAACCCCAAAACCCCTGGACTCTCCCTAAACCCCCCCAAACCCCCAAAACTCCTGGGAACCCCCCGCAAACCCCTGGGAACCCCCAGAACCCTGGGACCACCCCCCAAATCCCCTGGAACCCCCCAAACCCCCTGGGACTCCCCCCCAAATCGCCTGGGACCCCTAAAACCCCTGGGACTCCCCCCCAAACCCCCTGGGAACCCCCAAAACTCCTGGGAACCCCCCCCAAATCCCCTGGGACCCCCTAAACCCCCTGGGACCCCCCCCAAAACCCCCTGGGATCCCCCAAATCCCCTGGGAAGCCCGTGCCCCCGCCCCCCCAGTGACCTGGACCCCTCCCCATGACCCTGACCCCCCTGAACCCCCCCCATGACCATGACCCCCCTGACCCTGACCCCCCCTGACCCCCCAGGCAGCCCCTGGCTGACCCGACGCCCGACCTGCTGCTGCCCCACCACAGCCCCCCCCCCGCCCGGCGACCCGGTGAGTCACCCCCCCCCCCCCGTGTCCCCCCCCCGTGTCCCCCGTGTCCCCGCTGACCCCCGTGTCCCCAGGGAGCCCCCCCGGACGCCGGCGGCCCCGTGGCCCCCCCCGAGCCCGGAGCCCCCTTGGCCCCCGCGCTGCGGCACTCGCTGGGCAGGCGTGAGTGGCCCCGGCCCCCCGTGTTCCCCCGTGTCCCCCCATGTCCCCCCGTGTCCCCCCCCGTGCCCCCCTGTATCCCCCGTGTCCCCCCCCCGTGTCCTCCCTCCATGTCCCCCTCCATGTCCCCCTGTATCGCCCCATCCCCCCCCGTGTCCCCCCTGTCCCCCCCCCGTGTCCCCCTCCTGTGTCCCCACCCTCCATTGCTCCGTGTCCCATGTCCTGCATCCCCTGTCCCCTGGGGGGGTCCCCTGTCCCCTCTGGGTCCCCCCATGCCCTGGGGGTCCCCCCTGTCCCCTGGGGGGGTTCCCCTATCCCCTGGGGGTCCCCTGTCCCCTCTGGGTCCCCCCCATCCCCTCGAGGTCCCCCCTGTCCCCTAGGGGTCCCCTGTCCCCTCGGGGTCCCCCCATCCCCTGGGGGTCCCCCCTGTCCCCTGGGGGGGGTCCCCTGTCCCATAGGGGTCCCCCCCATCCCCTGGGGGTCCCCTCTGTCCCCCTGGGGGGGGGTCCCCTGTCCCCTGGGGGTCCTCTGTCCCCTCTGGGTCCCCCCCCATCCCCTGGGGGTCCCCCCTGTCCCCTGGGGGGGGTCCCCTGTCCCCTGGGGGTCCCCTGTCCCCTCTGGGTCCCCTGTCCCCTCGGGGTCCCCCCTGTACCCTGGGGGTCCCCCCCTGTCCCATAGGGGTCCCCTGTCCTTGTCCCCTCGGGGTCCCCCTGTCCCCTGGGGGTCCCCCCCATCCCGTGGGGTCCCCCACGGCCGCCCCCCCCCCCGCAGTGCTGTCGGGGGCGGGGGAGCCCCAGGAGGAGGAGTGGGACGCCATCGCCCGCCTGGCCACCGCCTGCAGCGGCATCCTGGAGGCACTGGCCCGGGGGGGTGAGGGGGGCCGGGGGGCTGGGGGGGGGCTGGGGGGTGGGGAGGGCCTGGGGGGGCCGGGGGGAGCTGGGGGGTTGGGGGGCCTGCGGGATGGGTGGGGGTTTGGGGGGCAGGGGGGCAGGGGGGGGCTGGGGGTTGGGGGGGGGGGGTCTTTGGGGGGCTGGGAGGGGGCTGGGGGGTGGGGAGGGACTGGGGGGGTCCGGGGGGAGCTGAGGGGTTGGGGGGCCTGCGGGATGGGTGGGGGTTTGGGGGGCAGGGGGGAGTTGGGGGGATGGGGAGGCTCAGGAATTGTGGGGGGGGTCTCAGGGCCCCCCAATGGGGGGGGTCTCACCCCACACACACCCCCCCCAGGGCAGCAGCTCCCAGAGCCCCCCAGCGTTGGGGCCCAGCAGACCCTGAGCCAGGGGCCCCCCGAGGATGAGTAAGATGGGGGGGGCTTTGGGGGGGGTCAGGGGGTGGGGGGAGATGGGGGGGGCTGAGGGAGGGGCTTGGAGGGTGCAGGGGGGCTGGGGGGGCTTGGGGAGGGGTTGGGGGGACAGAGGAGCCCCGGGGGGGGACTTGGGGGGCTGGGGGGGACAGAGCGGGGCTGGGGGGGTCCAGGCACGGTCCCACCCCTGTCCCCCCCCCCCAGGTCCCGGAGCCTCTCGGAGAAGGTGGCGCAGCTGGAGGCGATGCTGAAGCGGCTGCAGGAGGATCTGCAGGAGGTGGGGGGCACTGGGAGGCACTGGGAGGGGCTGGGGGGGGGCTGTGGGGTACTGGGGGAGCTGTGGGGCTCCGTGGGGCTGACGCGTGGGTCCCCGTGGGGCAGGAGCAGGAGGCGCAGCAGCGGCTGCGGGCCGAGGTGCGGACGCTGCGACGCAGCAACCGGCGGCTGCAGCAGGAGCAGGAGGACGCAGCCGCGCAGCTCAGCCGGGTGACGCGGCTGCTGCAACCCCCCCCGGGGACCCCCCCGGGGCCCTAGGGACCCCCCCCGGGACCCCCAAACCCCCCCGGGGACCCCCCCAAACCACCCCTTGGGGCTGCGGGCAGCGCCCTCGCACGTGGGGCACACTCACCTCGTGCACACGCCATGCACACGCCATGCGCATGCCCCGTGCATGCTCACACCTCCTGCACACTCACGCCCTGTGCACGCTCACCTCATGCACACAGGCAATGCACACGCCGTGCACATGCCATCTACACGCCACGCACACGCCAAGCACGCCCCATGCACGCTCACACCTCCTGCACACTCAGGCCCCCCAATGCACACGCTATGGACACGCCATGCACGCCCTGTGCACACTCACACCCCGTGCACACTCACCTCGTGCACACTGGTAATGCACACGCCATGCACACGCCATGCACACTCACCTCGTGCACACGCCATGGACACGCCATGCACACGCCATGCACACTCACCTCGTGCACACTGGTAATGCACACGCCATGGACACGCCCCATGCACACTCACCTCATGCACACGCCATGCACACGCCATGCACACGCCATGCACACTCACCTCATGCACACGCCATGCACATGCCATGCACACTCACCTCGTGCACATGCCATGGACACGCCATGGACACACCCCATGCACACTCACCTCGTGCACACGCCATGGACACGCCATGGACACACCCCATGCACACTCACCTCGTGCACACGCCATGCACATGCCATGCACACTCACCTCGTGCACACGCCATGGACACGCCCCATGCACACTCACCTCGTGCACACGCCATGCACACGCCATGCACACGCCCCATGCACACTCACCTCATGCACACGCCATGGACACGCCATGCACACGCCCCATGCACACTCACCTCGTGCACACGCCATGCACACGCCATGGACGCGCCCCGTGCACGCTCACACCTCACGCGTGCCGGCCATGCCCCCCCCCCCCGTGCACACTCCCCCCCCCCCCCACTAACTGTGAAACCGAAGCTGTGACGTTCCCCCCCCCCGTGACACTGGAGCCCCCCCGGGAGGGGGGGACCCCCCCACCCCCCCCCAACAATAAAGCCTTCGGCCTCGGCAGCCCCCGGCCTCAGCCTGCGGGGGGGGGACGGACCCTATAGCCGGAGAGCCCAGTCCCCGCTCCCTACAGCCCCCCTAGCTCCTATAGCTGCCCCCCCAGCCCCTATAGCTGCCCCCCCAGCCCCTATAGCCTATTCCCTCATCCCCTATAGCTGCACCCCCATCCCCTATAGCTCCCCCATTCCCTACAGCCTCCCTATTCCCCATAGCCCCCCCAGCCCCTATAGCCATCCCCATCCCCTATAGCTGTGCCCCCATCCCCTATAGCCATCCCCACCCCCTATAGCCCCCATCCCCTATAGCCCCCCATCCCCTATAGCCCCCCATTGCCCCCCCATCCCCTATAGCCATCCCCATCCCCTATAGCTGCCCCCCCAATCCCCTATAGCCCCCACCCCCTATAGCCCCCCCATCCCCTATAGCCCCCCCATCCCCTCTAGGCCCCCACCCCCTATAGCTGCCCCCATCCCCTATAGCACCCATCCCCTATAGCCCCAGCACCCATCCGTGTCCACACATAAAATCTTTATTGCTGCCGGGTGCCAGCGGCCGCCGGGGGACCGGGAGGGTCTCGGGGGGGCCCCCGGGGGTCCTGGGTGGCTTTGGGGGTCCCCGGGGGGTCCCGGAGGGGGTCCCAGGGGGTCCTGGGTGGGTGCAGGAGTCCCAGAGTGGGTCCCTGGGGTCCCAGGTGGGTGCAGGGGTCCTGGGGGGGGGGTCCCAGGGGCCGCAGGGGGTCCTGGGTGGCTCCGAGGGTCCCGGGGGGCCCTGGTTGGCTCCGGGGGTCCTGGGGGTCCCTGGGTGACTCCGGGGGTCCTGGGGGCCCTGGGTGACTCCGGGGGTCCCGGGGGGCCCTGGTTGGCTCTGGGGGTCCCGGGGGCCCTGGGTGACTCCGGGGGTCCCGGGGGGCCCTGGGTGACTCCGGGGGTCCCGGCGGTCCCTGGGTGACTCCGGGGGTCCTGGGGGGCCCTGGTTGGCTCCAGGGGTCCCGGGGGCCCTGGGTGGCTCCGGGGGTCCCGGGGGTCCCTGGGTGGCTCCGGGGGTCCCGGGGGGCCCTGGTTGGCTCCGGGGGTCCCGGGGGCCCTGGGTGGCTCCGGGGGTCCTGGGGGTCCCTGGGTGGCTCCGGGGGTCCCGGGGGCCCTGGGTGACTCCGGGGGTCCCGGGGGTCCCTGGGTGACTCCGGGGGTCCCGGGGGCCCTGGGTGGCTCCGGGGGTCCCGGGGGCCCTCAGGCGATGCGGCAGGTCTCCCTGCGGGCGAATCTGCGGCGCCGCTGGTCGAGGCCGCGCTCCAGGCGGGCGTCCTCCTCCTGCGCCCTGCGGGGAGGGGGTGAGGGGGGGGCCGCACCCCGGGCCCCCCCCGGGACCCCCCCCAAAACCGCCCCCCCCCCCGGACCCCGCTCACGTCCGCTCGCGCCAGTCCAGGTCCCGCATCAGCTGGTCCCGCTGGTTCACCAGTGACACCAGTTCCTCCAGTAGCAGCTGCTCCCGCTGGCGCTGGGCTGAGGACTTCAGCCAGTCTGGGGGGGACACAAGGGGGAAGAGGGGGGGGTTAAGGGGGGGACCCCAAAACTCTGGGGGAGGCCCCCAAAGCCCAGGGGGGTCCCCAAAATCAGGCTGCCCCAAACCTGGGGGGGTCCCCAAAGCCCAGCTGTCCCCAAACCAGGGGGTGCCCAAAACCAGGGGTCCCCAAAGCCCAGCTGTCCCCAAAGCAAGGGGTCCCCACATCCAGGGGGTCCCCAAAGCCAGGGGGTGCCCAAAACCAGGGGGTGCCCAAAGCCCAGTTGTCCCCAGACCAGGGGGGTCCCCAAGGCCAGCCTGTCCCCAAAGCAGGGGGTCCCCAAAACCAGGCTGTCCCCAGACCAGGGGGTCCCTGAGCCCAGGAGGGTCCCAAAAGCCCAGTTGTCCCCAGCCCAGGGGGTCCCCAAAGCAGGGGATCCCACACCCAGGGGGTCCCCAAAGCCAGCCTGTCCCCAAAGCAGGGGGTCCCCAAAGCCAGCCTGTCCCCAAAGCCAGGGGTTCCTGAGCCCAAGAGGGTCCCCAAAGCCCAGTTGTCCCCAGCCCAGGGGGTCCCCAGCCCCAATGTGTCCCCAGCCCAGGGGTCCCGTCCCCCCCGTCCCCCCGTGTCCCCCTGTCCCCCCGTGTCCCCCCACCCACCCTCCATGGCCAGCATCGCCCGCAGCTCCCGGCTCAGCAGCTCGAAGCGACGCTCCAGGTCCTGCTCCTCCGCCCTGCGGGGGGGGGGACACACGGGGACGTCACCAGGGCTGTGACCCCCGGGTTGGGGGGGGGACAGGGACCCCCCCAGGTCCCCCCGTGTCCCCTCACAGCAGCTGGAGCTGGTCCTGCCGCCGCAGCAGCGCGTTCTTCTGGTTGACCAGCGAGAACCATTCCTGGATCAGCTGCTCCTCCCGGGGGGGGTCAGCGCCTGGGGACAGGGACACGGGGACGTGGAGGGGACACAGGGATGTGGAGGGGACACGGGGGGACACGGGGACGTGGGGGGGACACAGGGACATGGAGGGGACACGGGGACGTGGAGGGGGCACGGGGGGACATGGGGACGTGGAGGGGACACGGGGGACATGGGGACGTGGAGGGGACACGGGGACGTGGAGGACATGGGGGGGACACAGGGACATGGAGGGGACATGGGGACATGGAGAGGACACAGGGACGTGGAGGACATGAAGGGGACACGGGGACGTGGAGGGGACACGGGGACATGGAGGACATGGGGGGGACACAGGGACATGGAGGGGACACGGGGACGTGGAGGGGGCACGGGGGGACATGGGGACGTGGAGGGGACACGAGGACGTGGAGGACATGAAGGGGACACGGGGACGTGGAGGGGGCACGGAGACGTGGAGGACATGAAGGGGACACGGGGACGTGGAGGGGACACGGGGACATGGAGGACACAGGGGGACATGGGGACATGAAGGGGACACGGGGACGTGGAGGGGGCACGGAGACGTGGAGGACACAGGGGGACATGGGGACATGGAGGGGACACGGGGACATGGAGAGGACACGGGGAGGACACGGGGACATGGGGGGGGACACGGGGACATGGAGGGGACACGGGGACATGGGGAAATGGGGACATGGAGGATATGGGGGGACATGGAGGACATGGAGGACACGGGGACATGGAGGGGACACGGGAACGACATGGGGACGACACGGGGACGTGGAGACATGGGGACCTCACTGGGGACATGGGGACAGGGACACGGGGACCCCACCAGGGACATGGGGACCCCGCTGGGGACAAGGGGACACGGGGACCCCATTGGGGACATGGGAACCCCACTGGGGACATGGAGGCATGGGGACCCCACTGGGGACAATGGGACACAGGGACCCCACTGGGGACATGGTGTGGGGGCATGGGGAGGGGGACACGGTGCGGGGACGTGGGGACATGGGGATGGCACCTGGTGGGGGACATGGGGAGGGGGCTTGGGGACACCAGTGGAGTGCCTGTGTCCCTGTCCCCATGTCCCCAGTGAGGTTCCCATGTCCCTGGGGCGGTCCCCGTGTCCCCTCGTCCCCGGGGGGGTCCCCGTGTCCCCGGGGGGTCCCCGTGTCCCCGTACCCGACTGCATGAGGCCGCGCAGCTCCCGCTCCAGGGTGACAGCCCGGGCGTCCACCCCCGCCTGCTCCCGCTCCAGCGCCGCCAGCTCCGCCAGCACGAACTGGCTGGTGTCACGCAGCCGCTGCCACCGGTGGGACAGGACATGTCCCCACTGTCCCCACCGTCCCCACCGTCCCCACGGCCCCGCAGCCGCTGCCACCGGTGGGACAGGACATGTCCCCCTTGTCCCCACCGTCCCCACCGTCCCCAGGGCCCCGCAGCCGCTGCCACCGGTGGGACAGGACATGTCCCCACTGTCCCCACTGTCCCCACCATCCCCACGGCCCCGCAGCCGCTGCCACCGGTGGGACAGGACATGTCCCCACTGTCCCCCCTGTCCCCACCGTCCCCACGGCCCCGCAGCCGCTGCCACCGGTGGGACAGGACATGTCCCTGCTGTCCCCACTGTCCCCATGGCCCCGCAGCCACTGCCACCGGTGGGACAGGACATGTCCCCACTGTCCCCACCGTCCCCACCGTCCCCACGGCCCCGCAGCCGCTGCCACCGGTGGGACAGGACATGTCCCCACTGTCCCCACTGTCCCCACCGTCCCCACAGCCCCGCAGCCACTGCCACCGGTGGGACAGGACATGTCCCCACTGTCCCCACTGTCCCCACCGTCCCCACAGCCCCGCAGCCACTGCCACCGGTGGGACAGGACATGTCCCCACTGTCCCCACTGTCCCCACCGTCCCCACGGCCCCGCAGCCGCTGCCACCGGTGGGACAGGACATGTCCCCACTGTCCCCACTGTCCCCACCGTCTCCACGGCCCCGCAGCCGCTGCCACCGGTGGGACAGGACATGTCCCTGCTGTCCCCACTGTCCCCATGGCCCCGCAGCCACTGCCACCGGTGGGACAGGACATGTCCCCACTGTCCCCACCGTCCCCACCGTCCCCACGGCCCCGCAGCCGCTGCCACCGGTGGGACAGGACATGTCCCCACTGTCCCCCCTGTCCCCACCGTCCCCAGGGCCCCGCAGCCACTGCCACCGGTGGGACAGGACATGTCCCCACTGTCCCCACTGTCCCCACTGTCCCCATGGCCCCGCAGCCGCTGCCACCGGTGGGACAGGACATGTCCCCACTGTCCCCACGACCCCGCAGCCGCTGCCACCAGTGGGATATGACATGTCCCCACTGTCCCCACTGTCCCCACAGCCCCAGCATCCCCCCGATGGCCCCGCAGCCGCTGCCACCAACCCGCCGTGGACACGTCCCCGGTGTCCCCCCCACCCCACCCCGTCCCCGTCCCATCCTGCGTGTCCCCATCCCGCCTTGTCCCGTGTCCCCACCCCTCCGTGTCCCCACCTCGTCCCCTGTCCCCCCTGTCCCTGCCATGTCCCCGTGCCCCCTGTGTCCCCCCCCATGTCCCCACCCCACCCCTGTGTCCCTCCTGTCCCCCTGCTGTCCCTCCCCTCCCATGTCCCCACCCCAGTCCTGTCCCCCCGTGTCCCCCCCGTGTCCCCATGCCCCCCATGTCCCCCCCACCCCTGTCCCCCCGTGTCCCCCCCGTGTCCCCTTACCGGCGTCTCCTCCTCTGGGGGGCCGGGCTCTTTTGGGGGGTCTGCACGGGGGGGCCGGGGAGGGGACAAGGGGGTGACCCCACGGCCGTCACCCCCCCTTGTCCCCTGTCCCCCCCCGCCCCCACGCTCACCGGAGGGGGGCTGGGCCGGGGGGGCCGCGGGGGGGGCCCCGACGTCACCCTGGGGAGAGAGGGGGCGTCAGGGACCCCCACACTGGGGGGCCGGGTAATAATAGGGGGTAGCATTAGGGT
Organism: Calonectris borealis; assembly: GCF_964195595.1. Lineage (NCBI taxonomy): Eukaryota > Metazoa > Chordata > Aves > Procellariiformes > Procellariidae > Calonectris > Calonectris borealis. The sequence continues at coordinate 485,275 of NC_134348.1, read as the reverse complement.
AGACCCTACAATAACAGCCCCGCCCCCCCAGCATTAAGGCAGACCCTACAATAACAGCCCCGCCCCCAGCATTAAGGGAGACCCTACAATAACAATCCCCTCCTCCACATTAAGGCAGACCCTACAATAGCAGCCCCGCCCTCCACATTAAGGCAGACCCTACAATAACAGCCCCGCCCTCAGCATTAAGGCAGACCCTACAATAACAAACCCCCTTCCACATTAAGGCAGACCCTACAATAACAACCCCGCCCCCAGCATTAAGGCAGACCCTACAATAACAACACCCCCCCCCTCCCCACATTAGGGCAGACCCTACAATAACAAGGTGCCCGGGGACCTCCGGGGGGGGGTCCGGGGGGCTCTCCCCGGGGGGGGTCTCACCGTGGGGGGGTCCCCGCGTCGCCCCGAGCGCCGTCTCCGCAGGAGGTCGGCGTCGCGCAGGTGGGCGAGGGTCTTGGTGCGGGGGGGGGGGGCGCGGGGCCGGGGGGGGTCCCCGGGGGGGGCTGGCCCCCTCCCCCAGCCGGGCGGTGCGGGCGGGGGGGGGGCAGCAGCGTCCCCGGGGGGGGCCCAGGCCCAGCGTCCTTTGCTGCTGCTCCTGCAGCCCCCCCAGCCGCAGCCCCGCTGCCCCCCCCAGACGCTGGGGGGGTCCGGGGGGGCCCCCCCTCGACAGCGCCAAGCTGGGGGTCCGAGGAGGGCCCCCCCTCAATGGAGCCGAGCTGGGGGTCCGGGGGGGTCTGTGGGGGCCCCCCCTCAATGGAGCCGAGCTGGAGGTCCGGGGGGGTCTGTGGGGGCCCCCCCTCAATGGAGCCGAGCTGGGGGTCCGGGGGGGGGCCCCCATCGGTGGTGCTGAGTTGGGGGTCCAAGAGGGGGCCCCCCTCAATGGAGCCAAGCTGGGGCTCTGAGGGGGGTCCCCCCTCAATGATACTGAGCTGGGGGTCCGGGGGGGTCCGGGGGGGCCCCAACTCGATGGAGGCAAGCTTGGGGTCCGGGGGGGCCCGGGGGGACCCCCCATCAATGGTGCTGAGCTGGGGATCCGAGGGGGACCCCCCCTCGATGGTGCCGAGCCGGGGGTCCGGGGGGGTCTGGAGGGGCCCCCCCTCAATGGAGCCGAGCTGGGGGTCCGAGGGGGGGCCCCCCTCAATGGAGCCGAGCTGGGGGTCCGGGGGGGTCTGTGGGGGGCCCCCCTCAATGGAGCCGAGCTGGGGGTCCGAGGGGGGGCCCTCATTGGTGGTGCTGAGTTGGGGGTCCAAGCGGTGGCCCCCCTCAATGGAGCCAAGCTGGGGGTCCGAGGAGGGCCCCCCCTCAATGATGCTGAGCTGGGGGTCCGGGGGGGTCCAGGGGGACCCCCCCTGGCCAGTACCAAGCTGTGGGTTGGGGGGTGTCCATGGGGGCCCCCCTCAATGGAGCCAAGCTGGGGGTCTGAGGGACCCCCCCCTCAATGGTGCCAAGCTGGGGGTCTGCAAGGGTCCGGGGGGGCCCCCCATTAGTGGTGTCAAGCTGGGGGTCCGGGGGGGGGCCACCCTGGCCAGTGCCAAGCTGGAGGTTTGGGGGTGTCCATGGGGGTCCCCCATCATCAGCAGTGCCAATATGGGGGTCTGAGGGGGCCCCCATCTCGACGGTGCCGAGCTGGGGGTCTGGGGGGGCCCGGGCGGGCCCCCCATTAGCAGTGCCGAGCTGGCAGCCCGAGGAGGTCCGGGGGGCCCCCCATTAGCAGTGCCGAGCTGGAGGTCTGGGGGGGTCCGGGGGGGCCCCCCATTAGCGGTGCTGAGCTGGGGGTCTGAGGGGAGCCCCCCCTTGACAGTGCTGAGCTGGGGGTCTGGGGGGGCCCCCCCCTTGACAGTGCTGAGCTGGGGGTCCGGGGGGGTCCGGGGGGGCCCCCCATTAGCAGTGCCGAGCTGGGGGTCCGGGGGGGCCCGGGGGGGCCCCCCATCAACAGTGCTGAGCTGGAGGTCCGGGGGGGGGCCCCCCTGGCCAGTGCCAAGCTGGGGGTCTGGGGTTCTCCATGGGGGTCCCCCATCATCCGTGGTGGCAAACTGGGGGTCTGGGGGTGCCCCCCGCTGGCCGGGGCCGGGGGGGGGGCGCGGGGGGGGCTGCAGGCGGGCCCGCACCTGGCTGAGGTAGGTCATCACCCCCAATTTATCCGGCGCCGGCGGCAGCACCATATCGGCCGGATCCAGCAGCCGCGGGACCCCCAGCGCCGAGAAGGCGTCGAAGGCCTGGGGGGGGGTGACAGGGTTGGGGGGGGGGACCCCAGTGTCTGGGCACCCCCCCAAAGGGACATCCCCCCCCCAACTCACCAGTTTGTTGTTGCCCCTGATGTCGAGGGGGTCCAAAGCTCGTAGTCACTGGAGGGGGGAGGACGGGGGGGGCCCTTGGTCCCTTCAGGTGTCCCTGGGGGTCCCCAGGGTGACACCCCCCCCCCCCCACGTCCTCAGGCGGCCACCCACGTCCCCAGGGTGCCCCATCCCATGTCCCCAGGGTCCCCCCCAAGGTCCCCAGGGTCCCCCCCCAGGTTCCCATGTCCCCCTCCAGGTGTCCCCAGCATGTCCCCACATCCCCAGGGTGCCTCATCCCACGTCCCCCCCCCAGGTCCCCAGGGTCCCCCCCCCAGGTCCCCATGTTCCCCCCCCCCGGGTGCCCCCAGCATGTCCCCACATCTCCAAGGTCGCCATCCATGTCCCCAGGTCCCCTCCCAGGGTCCCCCCCCAGGGTCCCCCCCCAGTCCCCCACCATGTCCCCAGGACCCCCCCATGTCCCCCACCATGTCCCCCCCACCATGTCCCCAGGTCCCCCCCCCCCAGGTCCCCCTCCCAGGGTCCCCCCCCCCCGGTCCCCCCCCATGTCCCCAGGTCCCCTGCCCAGGGTACCCCCCACCATGTCCCCAGGTCCCCCCCCAGGTCCCCCCCCCAGGGTCCCCCCCCGGTCCCCCCCCAGGGTCCCCCCCCCCATGTCCCCAGGTACCCCCCCGGTCCCCCCCCGTCCCCCCCAGGGCCCCCCCCCCCGTGTCCCCAGGGTCCCCCCCAGGTCCCCCCCCGGTCCCCCCCCGTCCCCCCCAGGGCCCCCCCCCCGTGTCCCCAGGGTCCCCCCCCAGGTCCCCCCCGGTCCCCCCCCCAGGGTCCCCCCCCCAGGTCCCCAGGGTCCCCCCCCGGTCCCCCCCCCGCCCCCCCCGCCCCCCCCCGGTCGCTCACAGCAGGCGGGGGCGGTGGCGGTGCAGGAAGGGCGCAGAAGGCGAGGCCGCTGCGCCAGGAGGTGCTGAAGTTGGTGACGCGGACGCCGCGGTACCCGGCCGTGGCCGCCTGGCACCAGGCCAGCAGCGCCCCGCTGCCCCCGGGGGGGGGCTGGCGGCGGGGTCAGCACCCCCCGCCCGCAAACACCCCCGGGGGACCCCCCGCCCAGGCACGGGGTCCTGAGACACCCCCCCAGACCATACGGGACCCCCCCGCCCAGGCACGGGGTCCCCAAAGCCCCCCCCCCAGACCATACGGGACCCCCCCGCCCATACACGGGGTCCCCAAAGCCCATACGGGACCCCCGCACCCATGTACGGGGTCCTGAGAACCCCCTCCCAGCCCATACCAGACCCCCCACCCATGCACGGGGTCCCCAAAGCCCCCCCAGACCATACGGGACTTCCCTGCCCATGCACGGGGTCCCCAAAGCCCATACGGGACCCCCCCACCCATGGACGGGGTCCTGAGACACCCTCCCCAGCCCATATAGGACCCCCCCCCCCCAAGGCACGGGGTCCCAAAGCCCCCCCCAGACCATATGGGACCCCACCAACCAGGCACGGGGTCCCTGAGTGCCCCCCCCAGCCCATATGGGACCCCCCCCACCCATGCAGGGGGTCCCCAAGCCCCCCAGGGTGACCCCAGACACGCCCCCCTGCCCCCCCCATGGGGGGGTCCACACTTACCGTAGTTATTTCTGGGGGGGGGTCCGGGTCCCCCCCAGGGTTGGGGGGGTCCCCCCTGTGTTCCTGGGGGGGAGCCTCCGCGGTCGCCCTCCTCCGCGGGGGGGGCTGGGGGAGAGGAAGGTTGGGGGACCGGGGAGGGTTGGGGGGTCCCGCTCCCCCCCCCCCCAAAGACTCACCTGTGCCGGGGGGGCCCCCCCCGGCTCTTCCTCCTCCTCCTCCTCCTCTGCCAGCGCCTGCAGCTCCCGGGGGGGGTCTGGGGCACCGGGGGGGGGGTCAGGGCTGGACACCCCCCCCCAACACCTCCATGGAATTGGGGGGGGCCCTGGGGACTTTGGGGACAGCAGGGGGGGTTGGGGACAAAGGGGGGGATTGGGGACAAAGGGGGGTGGTTTGGGGACAAATGGGCGGGGTTTGGGGACAAATGGGGGGGTGCTGGGGACAGAGCGGGGGGGGGTTGGGGACAGAGGGGGGGTTGGGGACAAAGGGGGGGGTTGGGGACACAGCAGGGACCCACCTCGGGGGGCAGGGGGGGTGCCCCCCCGCCGCGGCCCCCCCGCTCCCTCCTCCTCCTCCTCGGGGTCACTCTCGAAGTCCCCCAGGTCGGCCACCTCCCCCGGGCGGCTCAGCAGGCTGGCCACGCTCTGCATGTCCTCCTCCCTGGGGACACACGTGTCCCCAAGCGGCCCCAGCGGCCCCCGGTGTCCCCTCCAACGTCCCCAATGGGTCCCCCACGTCCCTGGTCCCCAACGTCCCCCCTTTGTCCCCAACGTCCCCCAGTGTCCCCTCCAACCTCCCCAATGGGTCCCCAACATCCCCCCAGTGTCCCCTCCAACGTCCCCGCCTTGTCCCCTCCGATGTCCCCAACGGGTCCCCCATGTCCCCACATCCCCCCGACATCACCTGTCCCAGCACCCCCAGTACCCCCTCACTGTCCCCAACACCCCCAGTGTCCCCAAGACCCCCAAACCCTCCACATCCCTCTGTCCCCCCGATGTCCCCAAGGTCCCCATCAAACACTTAATGTCCCCAAGACCCCCAATGTCCCCCAACCCCTCCATGTCCCCAAGACCCCAATGCCCCCCCAAAGTCCCCAATGTCCCAAAGTCCCCAACGTCCCCAAGACCTCCATAATGTCCCCAAGACCCCAACATCCCCCTCAGTGTCCCCAATGCCCCCCCAAAGTCCCCAATGTCCCCAAGACCCCAACGTCCCCCCCAATGTCCCCAGCACCCCCAGCCTCTCCACGTCCCCAAGCCCCCAATGTCCCTCCAACCCCCCGTGTCCCCCAGCCCCCCCGTGTCCCCCCACTCACGTGGGGTGCCCCTCGTGCAGGACGCTGGCGCTGAGGCGCAGGCGGAGGCTGGCGGCCGCCACCTTGCGCGAGCGGGGACGCAGGACAGGGACAGGGGGGTCCCCCCCCCCCGGCGTGGGGCCCGCCAAGCGCCCCAGGTCCAGCGGGGCCCCCGCCACCACCGAGCGCCGCCCCCGCGACTCCTGGGGGGACGGGGGGGGGGGTGGGGGTCAGCCACCGTGGACCCCGGGGACCCCCCAGCTCCCCGGGGACCCCCATCACCCCCAGGGGACCCCCATCCCCCCTGGGGACCCCCCCAGCAGCACCCCTGACCCCCAGGGACCCCCATCACCTTGGGGACCCCCAGCAGCACCCCCATCCCCCCAAGGGACCCCCATCACCCCGGGGACCCCCAGGAGCACCCCCATGCCCCAGGGGACCCCCCATTACCCCGGGGACCCCCAGCAGCACCCCCATCACCCTGGGGACCCCCATCTCCCCAGGGGACCACCAGCAGCACCCCTGTCCCCCCAGGGACACCCATCACCCAGGGGACCCCCATCACCCCAGGGGACCCCCCAGTGGGACCCCTGTTCCCCCAGGGACCCCCAACACCCCAGGGGACCCCCATCACCCGGGGGACCCCCAGCAGCACCCCCATGTCCCCAGGGGACCCCCATCACCCCAGGGACCCCCACGGCCGCAGGGGACCCCCCACACCCCGGGGGACCCCCATACTGACCCCCGTACCCCCAGGGGGACCCGCCCCATCCCCCCCATCGGGACCCATGGGGGGACCCCGGCACCCAGGGCCACCCCCCCACCCCGGGCGCCCCCCCCTCACGTTCTCGATGAGGAAGGTCCACTCCTTGTCATCGTAGGTGGCGGCGTGGGGGTCCTGGGGGGACGGGGGGGTCACCAGGGCGTGGGAGGGGACACCGCACGTGCGAGGGGGGGACACGAGTGGGGACCCCCATGGGAGGGGACATGAGTGGGGTCCCCCATGGGAGGGGACACGTGCAAGGGGAGGACACAAGTGGGGACCCCCGTGGGAGGGGACATGTGGGGGGGGTGGGACACGAGTGGGGACCCTGCGGGAGGGGACACCAGTGGGGACGCCCGTGGGAGGGGACACATGCAAGGGGGGACGCGAGTGGGGACCCCGGGGGGGGGGGACACTAATGGGGACCCCGTGGGAGGGGATACGTGCAGGGGGGGACACTAATGGGGACCCCGTGGGAGGGGACGCACCCGGTAGAGGGTGACGACGACCTCGATGCTCTCGGGGACCACCCAGACGACCATCCCCCGGTACGGGTTCTCGATGCCGGGCTGCCAGCTGTGGGGCTGCACCCCCCGTCAGCCCCCCCCACGGCCCCCCGTGGACCCCCCCCCCTACCCCACGGCCCCCCATGGACCCCCCCCAACCCCCCCAAAATCCCCCAGCCCCATGGATCCCCATGGAAGCCCCAACCCCATGGATCCCACAGGGACCCCCCCAGCTCCACACTCCCTCCCACTCACCCCCACGGGAACCCCCCCCAGCCCCACGGGACGCCCCCCCAGCCCCACGCCCCCTCCCATCCAGCCCCACGCGACTCCCCCCAGCCCCACGCCCCCTCCCACCCAGCCCCATGGACCCTCCCAGCCCCACGGGGCCCCCCTCCCAGCTCGACGCCCCCTCCCACCCAGCCCCACGGGACCCCCCAGCCCCACGGGGACCCCCCCAGCCCCACGGGGACCCCCCCCACACCTTGGAGCAGACGCGCCGGTTGCGCCTGGTCCAGACCACGGTGAGTTTGTCGGGCTGCCTGGGGGGGGCGTGGGGGGGTCAGGCACGGGGGGGTGGCCCCACGGCCCCCCCAGCCCCACGGCGGGCCCCCCCCAGCCCCCCAGGACCCCCCCGGCCCCACGGGAGACCCCTCCGGCCCCACGGAGGGGCGTGGGGCGGCTCCTCCTGCCCCGTGGGCGCAGGGTGGGGCCGTGGGGCCGCCCCCCAGATAACGGCAGCGGCACCCGCCCACGGCCCCGTAACGGCCCCGGGCAGCCCCTATAGGAACTCTATAGGAGCCCTATAGAAGCTCTATGACATGCCTATAGGAACTCTACAGGAACCCTATGGCAGCCCCTATAGAAGCCCCTATACTGACCCCTTCGCAGCCCCTATAGCAGCCCCTATACAGACCCCATTGCACCCCTATACTGACTGCATTGCGCACCTATATCGACTCCAGTGCAGCCCCTATAGCAGCCCCTATACAGACCCCATTGCACCCTTATACTGACCTCAGTGCAGCCCCTATACTGACTGCATTGCGCACCTATACCGACTCCAGTGCAGCCCCTATA